>NW_015091627.1:31662-42770 GCF_001431845.1 Calidris pugnax | reverse complement strand
CCCAGCTGGGAGCTCTGGTAGCCACACTGCGAGCTCTGGGAGCCATGTTGGGAGCCCTGGTAGCCACACTGGAGCCCTGGTAGCCACGCTGGCCCCTATAGTAGCCACCCAAGCCCAGCTGGGAGCTCTGGTAGCCACCCTGGGTCCGCTAGTAGCCACCCAAGCTCAGCTCAGAGCCCTGCTAGCCATGCTGGGGGCCCTGGTAGCCACCTGGGGGCCCTGGTAGCCACACTGGGAGCTCTGGTAGCCACCCTGGACTCCGTAGTAGCCACCACGGACCACCTGGAAGCCCTGGTAGCCACCCTGGGCCCCATAGTAGCCACACAAGCCCAGATGGGAGCCCTGGTAGCCACAATGGGAGCTTGGTAGCCACCCTGGGAGCCCTGGTAGCCACCCTGGGAGCCCTGGTAGCCACACGGGAGCCCTGGTAGCCACCTTAGGAGCCCTGGTAGCCACCCTGGGGGCCCTGGTAGCCACACAGGAGCCTTGGTAGCCACACTGGGGTCGTTGAGCCCAGCTGGGAGCCCGGGTAGCCACAATGGGAGGTTGGTAGCCACCCTGGCCCCCATAGTAGCCACCATGGACCACCTGGGAGTCCTGGTAGCCACCCTGGAGCTCTGGTAGCCACCCTGGGAGCCCTGGGAGCCAAACTGGGTTTGGTAGTAGCCACCAGTGCCCAGCTGGGAGCCCTGGTAGCCACCCTGGGTCTGCTAGTAGCCACCCAAGCTCAGCTCAGAGCCGTGCTAGCCATGCTGGGAGCCCTGGTAGCCACACTGGGAGCTCTGGTGGCCACACTGGGAGCCATGCTAGCCACACTGGGATCCCTGGTAGCCACCCAAGCCCAGCTGGGAGCTCTGGTAGCCACACTGGGGGCCCTGGTAGCCACCCTGGGAGCCCTGGTAGCCACACTGGGTCCGCTAGTAGCCACCAGTGCCCAGCTGGGAGCCCTGGTAGCCACACAGGAGCCCTGGTAGCCACACTGGGATCCCTGGTAGCCACCCAAGCCCAGCTGGGAGCCCTGGTAGCCACACTGGGGGCCCTGGTAGCCACGCTGGGAGCCCCAGTAGCCACACTGGGAACCCTCCTAGCCATCCCGGGCTTGATAGTAGCCACCCAAGGTCAGCTGGGAGCCCTGGTAGCCACACTGGGAGTCCTGGTAGCCACACTGGGAGCCCTGGTAGCCAAGTTGGGGGCCCTGGTAGCCACCCTGGGCTCCTCAGTAGCCACCAGTGCCCAGCTGGGAGCCCTGGTAGCCACCCTGAGGGCCCTGGTAGCCACACTGGGAGCCCTGGTAGCCACCCTGAGGGCCCTGGTAGCCACACTGGGAGCCCCAGTAGCCACACTGGGAACGCTCCTAGCCATCCCGGGCTTGATAGTAGCCACCCAAGGTCAGCTGGGAGCCCTGGTAGCCACACTAAGAGCCCTGGTAGCCAAGTTGGGGGCCCTGGTAGCCACCCTGGGGGCCCTGGTAGCCACACTGGGAGCTCTGGTAGCCACCCTGGGCTCCTCAGTAGCCACCAGTGCCCAGCTGGGAGCCCTGGTAGCCACACTGGGAGCCGTGCTAGCCACACTGGAGCCCTAGTAGCCACCTTGGGAGCCTTGGTAGCCACTCTGGGGGCCCTGGTAGCCACACTGGGAGCCCTGGTAGCCACCCTGGCTCCGCTAGTAGCCACCCAAGCTCAGCTCAGAGCCGTGCTAGCCACGCTGGGAGCTCTGGTAGCCACACTGAGGTCGGTAGTAGCCACCGGTGCCCAGCTGGGAGCCCTGGTAGCCACCCTGGGCCCCATAGTAGCCACCACAGACCACCTGGAAGCGCTGGTAGCCACACTGGCCCACATAGTAGCCACCCAAGCAAAGCTGGGAGCCCTGGTAGCCGCAGTCAGAGCCCTGGTAGCCACGCTGGCCCCCATAGTAGCCAGTATAGCCCAGCTGGGAGCCCTGGTAGCCACAGGAGCCCTGGTAGCCACCCTGGGGGCCCTGGTAGCCACACAGGAGCCTTGGTAGCCACACTGGGGTCGTTAGTAGCCACCGGTGCCCAGCTGGGAGCCCTGGTAGCCGTAGTCAGAGCCATGCTAGCCCAGCTAGGAGCTCTGGTAGCCACACTGGGAGCCCTGGTAGCCACACTGGGAGCTCTGGTAGCCACAGTGGGAGCCTTGGTAGCCACACTGGGCTCCTCAGTAGCCACCAGTGCCCAGCTGGGAGCCCTGGTAGCCATAGTCAGAGCCATGCTAGCCCAGCTGGGAGCCCTGGTAGCCACCTTGGGAGCCCTGGTAGCCACACTGGGCTCCTCAGTAGCCACCGGTGCCCAGCTGGGAGCCCTGGTAGCCACCCTGGGTCCGCTAGTAGCCACCCAAGCTCAGCTCAGAGCCGTGCAAGCCACTCTGGGGGCTCTGGTAGCCACACTGGAGCCCTGGTAGCCACACTGGGAGCTCTGGTAGCCACCTTAGGAGCCCTGGTAGCCACACTGGGGTCGGTAGTAGCCACCAGTGCCCAGCTGGGAGCCCTGGTAGCCACAATGGGAGGTTGGTAGCCACCCTGGGCCCCATAGTAGCCACCATGGACCACCTGGAAGGGCTGGTAGCCACACTGAGAGCCCTGGTAGCCACCCTGGGCCCCATAGTAGCCACTATAGTCCAGCTGGGAGCCCTGGTAGCCACCCTGGAGCCCTGGTAGCCACCCTGGGAGCCCCAGTAGCCACACTGGGAACCCTCCTAGCCATCCCGGGCTTGATAGTAGCCACCCAAGGTCAGCTGGGAGCCCTGGTAGCCACACTGGGAGTCCTGGTAGCCAAGTTGGGGGCCCTGGTAGCCACCCTGGGCTCCTCAGTAGCCACCAGTGCCCAGCTGGGAGCCCTGGTAGCCACCCTGAGGGCCCTGGTAGCCACACTGGGAGCCCTGGTAGCCACCCTGAGGGCCCTGGTAGCCACACTGGGAGCCCTGGTAGCCACAATGGGAGGTTGGTAGCCACAATGGGAGGTTGGTAGCCACCTTGGGCCCCATAGTAGCCACCATGGACCACCTGGAAGCCCTGGTAGCCACGCTGGGAGCCCTGGTAGCCACCCCGGGTCCGCTAGTAGCCACCCAAGCTCAGCTCAGAGCCATGCTAGCCACACTGGGAGCCCTGGTAGCCACCCTGGGAGCCCTGGTAGCCACCCTGGGCCCCACAGTAGCCACCCGTGCCCAGCTGGGAGCCCTGGTAGCCACCCTGGCTCCGCTAGTAGCCACCCAAGCTCAGCTCAGAGCCGTGCTAGCCACGCTGGGAGCTCTGGTAGCCACACTGAGGTCGGTAGTAGCCACCGGTGCCCAGCTGGGAGCCCTGGTAGCCACCCTGGGCCCCATAGTAGCCACCCTGGACCACCTGGAAGCGCTGGTAGCCACCCTGGGTGCCCTGGTAGCCACACTGGGCTCCTCAGTAGCCACCAGTGCCCAGCTGGGAGCCCTGGTAGCCACCCTGGCTCTGCTAGTAGCCACCCAAGCTCAGCTCAGAGCCGTGCTAGCCATGCTGGGAGCTCTGGTAGCCACACTGGGCCCCATAGTAGCCACCCAAACCCAACTGGGAGCCCTGGTAGCCACACTGGGGGCCCTGGTAGCCACGATGGGGGCCCTGGTAGCCACACAGGAGCCCTGGTAGCCACCCTGGGAGCTCTGGTAGCCACACAGGAGCCCTGGTAGCCACGCTGGGCTCCTCAGTAGCCACCGGTGCCCAGCTGGGAGCCCTGGGAGCCACACTGGCCCCCATAGTAGCCACTATAGCCCAGCTGGGAGCCCTGGTAGCCACAATGAGAGCCCTGGTAGCCACCTTGGGCCCCATAGTAGCCACCATGGACCACCTGGAAGCCCTGGTAGCCACGCTGGGAGCCCTGGTAGCCACCCCGGGTCCGCTAGTAGCCACCCAAGCTCAGCTCAGAGCCATGCTAGCCATGCTGGGAGCCCTGGTAGCCACCCTGGGAGCCCTGGTAGCCACACTGGGGTCGGTAGTAGCCACCAGTGCCCAGCTGGGAGCTCTGGTAGCCACCTTGGGAGCCCTGGTAGCCACCCAAGCCCAGCTGGGAGCCCTGGTAGCCACACTGGGAGCCCTGGTAGCCACACTGGGGTCGGTAGTAGCCACCAGTGCCCAGCTGGGAGCTCTGGTAGCCACCCTGGGGGCCCTGGTAGCCACACTAGGAGCCCTGCTAGCCAAGCTGGGAGCTCTGGTAGCCACCCAAGCCCAGCTGGGAGCCATGCTAGCCATGCTGGGAGCCCTGGTAGCCACCCTGTGAGCCCAGGTAGCCACCCCGGGCTCCACACTAGCCACCCAAGCCCAGCTGGGAGCCCTGGTAGCCACCCTGGGAGCTCTGGTAGCCACCCTGGGCTCCTCAGTAGCCACCAGTGCCCAGCTGGGAGCCCTGGTAGCCACAATGAGAGCCCTGGTAGCCACCTTGGGCCCCATAGTAGCCACCATGGACCACCTGGAAGCCCTGGTAGCCACCCTGGTAGCCCTGGTAGCCACACTGGGAGCCCTGGTAGCCACCCTGAGCCTGCTAGTAGCCACCCAAGCTCAGCTCAGAGCCGTGCTAGCCATGCTGGGAGCTCTGGTAGCCACACTGGGAGCCCTGGTAGCCACCCTGGAGCCCTGGTAGCCACACTGGGGGCCATGGTAGCCACCTTGGGAGCCCTGGTAGCCACCCTGGAGCCCTGGTAGCCACACTGGCCTCCGAGGTTGCCCAGGAAAGTCCTACCTTTAAGCTCTTCTGTGGTAGCCCAGGTTGGGGTTTAGTAGCCAAGCTCGAGTTTAAGCCCTTCTGAGGTAGCCAAGCCTTGGGGTTTGGTAGCCAAGCTCAGGTTTAAGCCCTTCTGAGGTAGCCAAACCTTGAGTTTTAGTAGCCAAACTGACCTTTAAGCCCCTCTGAGGTAGCCCAGGATGGGTTTTAGTAGCCAAATTCACCTTTAAGCCCTTCTAAGGTAGCCCAGCCTTGACATTTGGTAGCCAAGCTCATCTTTAAGCCCTTCTGTGGTAGCCAAGCGTTGAGTTTTAGTAGCCAAGCTCAGGTTTAAGCCCCTCTGAGGTAGCCAAGTGTTGAGTTTTAGTAGCCAAGCTCACCTTTAAGCTCTTCTGTGGTAGCCCAGCCTTGGGTTTTAGTAGCCAAGCTCGAGTTTAAGCTCTTCTTTGGTAGCCCGGTGTGGGGTTTAGTAGCCAAACTCACCCTTGAGCTCTTCTAGGGTAGCCCAGCCTTGAAGTTTGGTAGCCAAAGCTCATCATTAAGCTCTTCTTTGGTAGCCCATGTTGGGTCTTAGTAGCCAAGCTCAGCCTTAAGCTCTTCTATGGTAGCCAAGCCTTGGGTTTTAGTAGCCAAGCTCATGTTTAAGCCCTTCCGAGGTAGCCAAGCACTGGGTTTTAGTAGCCAAGCTCAGGTTTAAGATCTTCTAGGGTAGCCAAGTGCTGGGTTTTAGTAGCCAAGCTCACCCTTGAGCTCTTCTAAGGTAGCCAAGCCTTGGGTTTTAGTAGCCAAGCTCAGGTTTAAGCCCATCTAAGGTAGCCCTGCCTTGAGTTCTGGTAGCCAAGCTCAGTGTTAGGCTCTTCTGAGGTAGCCAAGCCTTGGGTTTTAGTAGCCAAATTCACCTTTAAGCTCTTCTTTGGTAGCCCAGGGTTGGTTTCGGTAGCCAAGCTTTGGTTTAATCCATTTTGAGGTAGCCCAGCCTTGAGTTCTGGTAGCCAAGCTCAGGTTTAAGCCCATCTAAGGTAGCCCAGCCTTGGGGTTTAGTAGCCAAGCTCATGTTTAAGCCCTTCCGAGGTAGCCAAGCATTGAGTGTTAGTAGCCAAACTCACCTTTAAGCTCTTCTAAGGTAGCCAAGCATCGGGTTTTAGTAGCCAAATGCACCTTTCAGCCATTCTGAGGTAGCCCAGGGCTGGGTTTTAGTAGCCAAGCTCACCTTGAAGCCCTTCCGAGGTAGCCCAGCCTTGAGTTCTAGTAGCCAAGCTCAGGTTTAAGCTCTTCTGAGGTAGCCAAGCCTTGGGTTTCAGTAGCCAAACACATCTTTAAGCTCTTTTATGGTAGCCCAGGTTGGGTTTCAGTAGCCAAGCTCAGCCTTAAGCTCTTCTAAGGTAGCCCAGATTGGGTTTTAGTAGCCAAGCTCACCTTTAAGCCCTCCTGAGGTAGCCCAGCGCTCAGTTTTAGTAGCCAAGCTCGGGTTTAAGCCCTTCTATGGTAGCCAAGTGCTGGGTTTTGGTAGCCAAGCTCATCTTTAAGCTCTGTTATGGTAGCCAAGCATCGGGTTTTAGTAGCCAAATGCACCTTTCAGCCATTCTGAGGTAGCCAAGCGTTGGGTTTCAGTAGCCAAGCTCAGGTTTAAGCCCCTCTTTGGTAGCCCAGGTTGGGGTTTTGGTAGCCAAGCGCAGCATTAAGCTCTTCTAAGGTAGCCCAGCCCTCAGTTTTAGTAGCCAAGCTCGGGTTTAAGCTCTTCTAGGGTAGCCAAGTGCTGGGTTTTGGTAGCCAAGCTCATCTTTAAGCTCTTCTTTGGTAGCCCAGGTTGGGTTTTAGTAGCCAAGCTCAGGTTTAAGCCTTTCTGAGGTAGCCAACCATTGAGTTTTAGTAGCCAAACTCACCCTTGAGCTCTTCTATGGTAGCCAAGCATTGGGTTTTAGTAGCCAAGCTCAGGTTTAAGCTCTTCTTTGGTAGCCCAGGATGGGTTTTAGTAGCCAAGCTCGAGTATAAGCTCTTCTTTGGTAGCCAAGCTTGGGTTTTAGTAGCCAAACTCAGGTTTAAGCCTCTCTTGGGTAGCCAAGCGTGACTTTTGGTAGCCACGCTTGGCTTCCCCCTGTCTAGACAAGCCCAGCGTTGGGTTTCAGTAGCCAAGCTCAAGTATAAGCCCTTCTATGGTAGCCAAGCCTTGGGTTTTAGTAGCCATGCTCATCTTTTAGCTGTTCTGAGGTAGCCAAGCATTGGGTTTTAGTAGCCAAGCTCAGCCTTAACCTCTTTTGCAGTAGCCAAGCATTGGGCTTTGGTAGCCAAGCTCACCTTTAAGCCCTTCTGTGGTAGCCCAGGATGGGTTTTAGTAGCCCAGCTCAGGTTTAAGCCCATCTAAGGTAGCCCAGCCTTGAGTCCTGGTAGCCAAGCTCAGCCTTAAGCCTTTCTGGGGTAGCCAAGCGTTGAGTTTCAGTAGCCACGCTTGGCTTCCCCCTGTCTAGACAAGCCCAGCGTTGGGTTTCAGTAGCCAAGCTCAAGTATAAGCTCTTCTATGGTAGCCAAATGTTGGGGTTTAGTAGCCAAGCTCATCTTTAACCCCTTCTGAGGTAGCCAAGCATTGCGCTTTGGTAGCCAAGCTCACCTTTAAGCTCTTCTGTGGTAGCCCAGGATGGATTTTAGTAGCCCAGCTCAGGTTTAAGCCCATCTAAGGTAGCCCAGCCTTGAGTCCTGGTAGCCAAGCTCAGCCTTAAGCCTTTCTGGGGTAGCCAAGCGTGGAGTTTCGGTAGCCACGCTTGGCTTCCCCCTGTCTAGACAAGCCCAGCCTTGGGTTTCAGTAGCCAAGCTCAAGTATAAGCCCTTCTATGGTAGCCAAGCCTTGGGTTTTAGTAGCCAAATTCATCTTTAAGCCTTTCTGAGGTAGCCAAGCGTTGGGTTTTAGTAGCCAAGCTCAACCTTAAGCTCTTCTATGGTAGCCAAGCATTGGGTTTTAGTAGCCAAGCTCAGGTTTAAGCCCATCTAAGGTAGCCCAGCCTTGAGTTCTGGTAGCCAAGCTCAGGTTTAAGCCTTTCTGGGGTAGCCAAGCGTTGAATTTCAGTAGCCACGCTTGGCTTCCCCCTCTCTAGACAAGCCCAGCGTTGGGTTTCAGTAGCCCAGCTCGAGTATAAGCTCTTCTAAGGTAGCCAAATGTTGGGGTTTAGTAGCCCAGCTCACCTTTAAGCCCTTCTAAGGTAGCCAAGCATTGGGCTTTGGTAGCCAAGCTCACCTTTAAGCTCCTCTAGGGTAGCCAAGCCTTGGGGTTTAGTAGCCAAGCTCAGGTTTAAGCCCATCTAAGGTAGCCCAGCCTTGAGTTTTGGTAGCCAAGCTCAGCCTTAAGCCCTTCTAAGGTAGCCCAGGGTTGGATTCTGGTAGCCAAGCTCTCACTGATGGTCTTCTCCTTCGTAGCCAAAGCCACCGCCCCCAAGGTCTACCCCTTGGTGCCCTGCGACTGCGACGACCCCACGGTCAGCGTGGCCTGTTTGGCCGCCGACTTCTTCCCCGAACCGGCCACCATCTCCTGGACCAGCCCCGTCTCCGGGCAGCAGGCCACCTTCCCAGTTCTCCCAGTTGCTGGAGGCTACTACAGCCTCATCTCCCAGTTCACCGTCCCGGTCAACCAGGTGGACAACGACTTCCAGTGCAAGGTGGCCCACAGCTCCACGGGGACCACCACCAAGACCATCGAAAGTGGCGGTAAGTTGCCCCTGGGGCTCGTGTGACCTCTCGGTGGCCACCAAGATGGGTTGGGGTTGGTCCCAGGTGGCCACCTCGATGGGTTAATGTTGATCCAGGACTCGTGTGATGTCTTGGTGGCCACCAGGATGGATTGGGGTTGGTCCCAGGAGGCCACCTCGATGGCTTGGGGTTGGTGCTGGCCTTGTGTGATGTCTTGGTGGCCACCAAGATGGGTTGGGGTTGGTCCCAGGTGGCCACCTTGATATCAGGACTCACATGACGTCTTGGTGCCACTTCAATGGGTTGAATTTGGTCCCAGGTGGCCACCTCGATGGGTTAATATTGATCCAGGACTCGTGTGATGTCTTGGTGGCCACCAGGATGGATTGGGGTTGGTCCAGGACTCACATGACATCTTGGGGGCCACCTCAATGAGTTGGGGTTGGTCCCAGGAGGCCACCTCGATGGGTTGGGGTTGGTGCTGGCCTTGTGTGATGTCTTGGTGGCCACCAAGATGGGTTGGGGTTGGTCCCAGGTGGCCACCTCGATGGGTTAATGTTGATCCAGGACTCGTGTGATGTCTTGGTGGCCACCAGGATGGATTGGGGTTGGTCCCAGGAGGCCACCTCGATGGGTTGGGGTTGGTGCTGGCCTTGTGTGATGTTTTGGTGGCCACCAAGATGGGTTGGGGTTGGTCCCAGGTGGCCACCTTGATATCAGGACTCACATGACGTCTTGGGGGCCACCTCAAAGGGTTGGGGTTGGTCCCAGGAGGCCACCTCGATGGGTTAATGTTGATCCAGGACTCTCATGATGTCTTGGTGGCCACCAAGATGGGTTGGGGTTGCTCCTGGCCTCCCCTGACATCTTGGTGGCCACCTGGATGGCTTCTCCTGACCCCCAACTTTATGTGACACCTCGGTCACCTCTTCTCCTGGATCTTCTGCAGATGTTTGCCCACCTCCCCCGGACGTCAAGCTCTTGGGTGACCCCAACAAGTACCAGTTGGCGCAGCAGGTTCTTCTGATGTGCGTCGTGGAGGGCCCCAAGGCCGGAGAAGCCACCATCACGTGGATGGTCAACCACGTGGAGAAGCCCCTCATGCCGGCGGTCACCTTGTGTGATGTCTTGGTGGCCACCTCAATGGGTTGGGGTTGGTCCCAGGTGGCCACCTCGATGGGTTAATGTTGATCCAGGACTTGTGTGATGTCTTGGTGGCCACCAGGATGGCTTGGGGTTGGTCCCAGGTGGCCACCTTGATATCAGGACTCACATGACGTCTTGGGGGCCACCTCAAAGGGTTGGGGTTGGTCCCAGGAGGCCACCTCGATGGGTTAATGTTGATCCAGGACTCTCATGATGTCTTGGTGGCCACCAAGATGGGTTGGGGTTGCTCCTGGCCTCCCCTGACATCTTGGTGGCCACCTGGATGGCTTCTCCTGACCCCCAACTTTACGTGACACCTCGGTCACCTCTTCTCCTGGATCTTCTGCAGATGTTTGTCCACCTCCCCCGGACGTCAAGCTCTTGGGTGACCCCAACAAGTACCAGTTGGCGCAGCAGGTTCTTCTGATGTGCGTCGTGGAGGGCCCCAAGGCCGGAGAAGCCACCATCACGTGGATGGTCAACCACGTGGAGAAGCCCCTCATGCCGGCGGTCACCACCTGTGACAAGTGCTCCGGGGACAAGGCCATCATGACCAGTCAGGTCAACGTCAGCCGGCAGAGCTGGGACAACGGGGCCGAGTTCTCCTGCAAGGTCACCCACCCTGGCCTGGACAAAGCCGTGGTCCACAACATCAGCACCTTCTGCAGAGGTGAAGTTGGAGGAGGGTCTCCGGGAGGTCTTGGAGAGGTGGCCGGGTGGTGGGGGCCTCCATGGGAGGAGATAGAATCCGTTGGTTGGTTGGTTGGTTGGTTGGGTGGTGGGATGGCGGTGGAAGGATGTGGAGATGGAAGGGGTTGGTGGACCCGCCAGAAGGTTGGGATGGTCAAGGATGGAAGGATGTGGAGATGGAGGGGGTTGATGGAGCCACCAGAGGGTTGAGAAGGTTGGATGGATGATGAATGGTTGGATGGAGGAAGGATGTGGAGATGGAAGGGGTTGATGGAACCACCAGAGGGTTGGGATGGTCAATGGTGGAAGGATGTGGAGATGGAGGGGGTTGATGGAACCACCAGAGGGTTGGGATGGTCAATGGTGGAAGGATGTGGAGATGGAAGGGGTTGGTGGAGCCACCAGAGGGTTGGGATGGTCAATGGTGGAAGGATGTGGAGATGGAGGGGGTTGATGGAACCACCAGAGGTTGAGATGGATCCCAAGATCCACCACCTTCAACCCTCCCCTGATGACGCTGGAGAAGAAGGCCCTGTCCCAGGCCAGCGGTGGCTTTTTGGGGGCTAAAATCCAGAAATTGTGATGAAAACGGACAAATTGAGCTCAAAAAAGGTCCAAAAATGGGTCGGGGGCTGGAAATTTTGGTGGAAACCCCCTTGATTTGGTTCAAAACGTCGTTATTTTTTGGTTGGTTGGTTGGTTGGGGGGGGATCGGGAGGTTCTTCTGAAACCACGTGGGTTATGGGGGGCCACCAAAGCTTTTCCCCTGCCCCCCACCCCGCGTCTTGATGGGGGGCAACCCCCAATTTGGCGTCTGAAGGTCCTCACCCCCCAACCCCACCCTCCCCAGATAACACACGGGCGATGACCGTCACCCTCCTCCCCCCGTCCCTGGAGG
>NW_015091627.1:30150-31646 GCF_001431845.1 Calidris pugnax | reverse complement strand
GTGGTCACCTCGATGGGTTGGGGTTGGTTTTAGACTTGCATGACGTCTTGGAGGCCACCTCGATGTGTTGGGGTTGGTCCAGGACTTGCATGACGTCTTGGTGTCCACCTCAAAGGGTTGGTTTTAGACTTGCACGACGTCTTGGAGGCCACCTCGATGGGTTGGGGTTGGTCCAGGACTTGCATGACGTCTTGGTGGCCACCTGGATGGCTTCTCCTGGCCCCCAACTTTACGTGACACCTCGGTCACCTCTTCTCCTGGATCTTCTGCAGATGTTTGCCCACCTCCCCCGGACGTCAAGCTCTTGGGTGACCCCAACAAGTACCAGTTGGCGCAGCAGGTTCTTCTGATGTGCGTCGTGGAGGGCCCCAAGGCCGGAGAAGCCACCATCACGTGGATGGTCAACCACGTGGAGAAGCCCCTCATGCCGGCGGTCACCACCTGTGACAAGTGCTCCGGGGACAAGGCCATCATGACCAGTCAGGTCAACGTCAGCCGGCAGAGCTGGGACAACGGGGCCGAGTTCTCCTGCAAGGTCACCCACCCTGAACTGAGCAAAGCCGTGGTCCAAGACATCAGCACCTTCTGCACAGGTGAAGTTGGTCTCCAGGAGGTCTTGGAGAGGTGGCCGGGTGGTGGGTCGGTCCATGGGAGGAGGGAGAATTGGCTGGTTGGTTGGGGGGTGGGATGGCGGTGGAAGGATGTGGAGATGGAAGGGGTTGGTGGACCCGCCAGAAGGTCGGGATGGTCAATGGTGGAAGGATGTGGAGATGGAGGGGGTCTGGAAGGAAGGGTCTACTGGAAGGAATGGTCTACTGGAAGGGTCTACTGGAAGAAAGGGTCTACTGGAAGGGTCTACTGGAAGAGGTTGGCCAACTGGGAGAGCCTGGGCCTACTGGGAGGGTCTACTGGAAGAGGTTGGCCAGCTGGGAGGGTCTACTGGAAGGAAGGGTCTACTGGAAGAAAGGGTCTACTGGAAGGGTCTACTGGAAGAGGTTGGCCAACTGGGAGAGCCTCCTGGGAGAACCTAGTCTACCGGAAAGGTCTACTGGAAGAGGCTGGCCAAATGGAAGGGTCTCCTGGAAGGGTCCTGTCCACTGGAGAGGTCAACTGGGAGGGTCTACTGGAAGAAGGTGGTCTGCTGGAAGGGTCTAGCCTACTGGGAGAGTCTACTGGAAGAGGCTGGCCAACTGGGAGAGCCTACTGTGAGAACCTAGTCTACTGGAAGAATCTACTGGAAGAGGTTGGCCAACTGGAAGGGTCTACTGGAAGGGTCTTGACTACTGGGAGAGCCTGCTGGAAGAGGTTGGGCAACTGGAAGGGTCTACTGGAACAAGGTGGTCTACTGGAAGGAGGGGTCTACTGGAAGGAAGGGTCTACTGGAAGGGTCTACTGGAAGAGGTTGGCCAACTGGGAGAGCCTGGGGCTACTGGAAGGTTCTACTGGAAGAGGGTGGCCAACTGGGAGGGTCTACTGGAAGGAATGGTCTAACGGAA
>NW_015091627.1:28816-29466 GCF_001431845.1 Calidris pugnax | reverse complement strand
CACCCAGCCACCTCCGTGAAGGCACCTTCCGTCTACGTCTTCCCCCCTCCCGCCGAGGAACTCGCCCGCCAAGAGGTGGCCACCTTGACCTGTTTGGCCACCGGTTTCTCCCCGTCTGACGTTTTCGTGACCTGGACCCAAGAAGACCAACCGGTGGCCCCGGGTTCCATCGTCACCTTCTCCCCCCGCCAAGAAGATGGGGCCACCTGGAGCGTCTACAGCATGTTGAGGACCACGGTGGCCGCCTGGCAACGGGGGGACACCTTCGCTTGCCTGGTGGGCCACGACGGCATCCCCTTGAGGTTCCTCCAGAAGAACCTGGACAAGAGTTTGGGTAAAGCCACCAACGTCAACGTCTCCGTGGTCTTGGCCGACTCCGACGTCACCTGCTACTGAAGGTGACACCCACCTCGGGGGCCACCTCCAGGGCGGGGGTGGGGGTTGGGAGGGGACACCCCCACCCCTCCCCCACCACAAAGTTGTAATTTCGCAGCAAAATAAAGAACGAGCGAAAAAAAACCAACCAAAAAACCAACCGAAACAGTCGCAAAAAATGGAGAAAATGGGACAAATCCGCCCCTTTTTTCGGCCCCCGTCGTCGCTGATTAATTAAAGGGTTAATTAAAGGGAAGGAAGAGGGGGGGGGAGGG
>NW_015091627.1:26764-27595 GCF_001431845.1 Calidris pugnax | reverse complement strand
GTATTTCTGCTGTTTGGACCTGGAATTCTCAAGGTCCTTTCACTTAGAGGAGGTTTTGGGAGGGGAATTGGGGTGAAAATGGGCAGAAATGGGGGGTTTTTGGTGAATTTCCCAAAAATCTTCATGGGGCTTTGACTTGAAGGAGGAGTTGGGATGGGGATTGGGGTGAAAATGGGCAAAAATGGGATTTTTGGCTGTTTGGACCCGAAATTCTCAGGGTCCTTTCATTTAGAGGAGGTTTTGGGAGGGGAATTGGGGTGAAAATGGGCAAAAATGGGGTTTTCTGCTGTTTGGACCTGAAATACTCAGGGTCCTTTCACTTAGAGGAGGTTTTGGGAGGGGAATTGGGGTGAAAATGGGCAAAAATGGGGTTTTTTGATGAATTTCCCAAAAATCCTCATGGGACTTGGACTTGAAGGAGGTTTGGGGAGGTAATTGGGGTGAAAATGGGCAAAAATGGGGTTTTTCGGCTGTTTGGACCTGAAATTCTCAGGGTTCTTCCACTTAGAGGAGGTTTTGGGATGAGAATTGGGAAGAAAATGGGCAAGAATGGGGTTTTTTGGCAGTTTGGACCCGAAATCTTTGGGGTCCTTTGACTTAGAGGAGGTTTTGGGATGGGAACGGGGTGGAAAACGGGTGAAAACGGGGTTTTTTTGATGAACTCCCCAGAAATCCTCACAGGGCTTGGACTTGAAGGAGGTTTTGGGGCAGGAATTGGGGTGGAAAATGGGGGAAAATGGTGGTTTTTTTAATAAACTCCTCCAAAATCCAACCTCCCCCCCCCAGATTTCCTGACGGTGGTGGTGGGGGAGGAGCCCCCCGTTGCCCCCG
>NW_015091627.1:22910-24851 GCF_001431845.1 Calidris pugnax | reverse complement strand
TTCCCTCTGAGTCAGCGGGGAAATGAACCAAAACGGCCGCTTTTTGTCCCAAAAACCAGCCCCGGCCTTTCCCATGGGAAAAAAACACTCTCCCAAAACGGGGGAAAAACAGGAAAAATTACCCCAAAAAAGAGACCAAAGTGGGTCGAAACGGCCGCTTTTTGACCCAAAACCAGCCCCGGCCTTTCCCATGGGAAAAAAACACTCTCCCAAAACGGGGGAAAAACAGGAAAAATTACCCCAAAAAAGAGACCAAAGTGGGTATTTTTCACCTCAAAAATGTTCAAAATCTTTCCCCGGCAGAAAAAAAAATGAGGGAAAATGTGGAAAAAAACAGAGAAATGGTCAAAAAGTGGGAGGAAATGACCCCAAATGGCTGGTTTTCGACCCAAAATGGCTGGTTTTCACCCCAAAATACCCAAACTTTTTCCCAAGGGGAACAAAATGGGGGAGAAATGGGAAAAACCAGGAGAAAAGTAACAAAAATGACAATAAATGACCCCAAATGACTCTTTTTTGACCCAAAATGGCCGTTTCCTTTCACCAGGAGGAAAAAAATGAGAGATAATTGAGGGAAAATGGGAAAAGGGGAAAAAGGGGAAAAAAAGTGACAAGAAATGTCCCCAAATGGCTGTTTTTCACCCCAAAACGCCCATCTCTGTTCCCTTAAGAAATAAAACGAAGCGAAAATGAGGAAAAATGTGTGGTTTTTATTAGTCCGGGCACTTTTTTTGGGTGGTTTTCTCCCGATTTTGGTGTGAGGAAAGGGGTGGGGGGGGGTGGGCAACCAGAGCCCAAACCCCATCAAGGGGGGGTTCCCAAAACCAGCCCCGGCCTTTCCCGTGGGAAAAAAACACTCTCCCAAAACGGGGGAAAAACAGGAAAAATTACCCCAAAAAAGAGACCAAAGTGGGTATTTTTCACCTCAAAAATGTTCAAAATCTTTCCCCGGCAGAAAAAAAAATGAGGGAAAATGTGGAAAAAAACAGAGAAATGGTCAAAAAGTGGGAGGAAATGACCCCAAATGGCTGGTTTTCGACCCAAAATGGCTGGTTTTCACCCCAAAATACCCAAACTTTTTCCCAAGGGGAACAAAATGGGGGAGAAATGGGAAAAACCAGGAGAAAAGTAACAAAAATGACAATAAATGACCCCAAATGACTCTTTTTTGACCCAAAATGGCCGTTTCCTTTCACCAGGAGGAAAAAAATGAGAGATAATTGAGGGAAAATGGGAAAAGGGGAAAAAGGGGAAAAAAAGTGACAAGAAATGTCCCCAAATGGCTGTTTTTCACCCCAAAACGCCCATCTCTGTTCCCTTAAGAAATAAAACGAAGCGAAAATGAGGAAAAATGTGTGGTTTTTATTAGTCCGGGCACTTTTTTTGGGTGGTTTTCTCCCGATTTTGGTGTGAGGAAAGGGGTGGGGGGGGGTGGGCAACCAGAGCCCAAACCCCATCAAGGGGGGGTTCGTGGTGCCCCCCAAGTAGAAATCCTGGGGGTGGGACCTCAACCGTGGTGGAACCTCAACCCCTTGGAGATGCCACCACTTGGGGGGCAGGAGAAGGACCCCAAAAAAGTATCTCGAGGGGGTTCTTGGTGCCCCCCAAGTAGAAATCGTGGTCTTGGGGGGCTCCACCTCAACCCCCTGGAGATGCCACCACTTGGGGGGCAGGAGAAGGACCCCAAAAAAGCATCTCGAGGGGATTCTTGGTGCCCCCCAAGTAGAAATCGGGGTCTTGGGGGGCACCACCTCAACCCCTTGGAGATGCTGCCCCACGGAGGACCCCAAAACCCCATCAAAAGGGGGTTCTTGGTGCCCCCCAAGTAGAAATCGGGGTCTTGGGGGGCACCACCTCACCCCCTTGGAGATGCTGCCCCACGGAGGACCCCAAAACCCCATCAAAAGGGTGTTCTTGGTGCCCCCCAAGTAGAAATCGTGG
>NW_015091627.1:18054-22291 GCF_001431845.1 Calidris pugnax | reverse complement strand
TTCCCCCTGTCTAGACAAGCCCAGCGTTGGGTTTCAGTAGCCAAGCTCGAGTATAAGCTCTTCTAAGGTAGCCCAGCCTTGGGTTTCAGTTGCCAAATTCACCTTTAAACCCTTCTGAGGTAGCCCAGGTTGGGTTTTAGTAGCCAAGCTCAGGTTTAAGCCCCTCTGAGGTAGCCAAGCATTGGGTTTTAGTAGCCAAATTGACCTTTAAGCTCTTCTAAGGAAGCCCAGCCTTGAGTTCTGGTAGCCCAGCTCAGGTTTAAGCCTTTCTGGGGTAGCCAAGCGTTGAGTTTTGGTAGCCACGCTTGGCTTCCCCCTGTCTAGACAAGCCCAGCGTTGGGTTTCAGTAGCCAAGCTCGAGTATAAGCTCTTCTATGGTAGCCAAACATTGGGTTTTAGTAGCCAAATTCACCTTTAAGCCCTTCTGAGGTAGCCAAGCATTGAGTTTTAGTAGCCAAGCTCACTTCTAAGCTCTTTTGCAGTAGCCAAGCCTCTGGTTCTAGTAGCCAAGCTCACCTTTAAGCTCTTCTGTGGTAGCCCAGGATGGATTTTAGTAGCCCAGCTCAAGTTTAAGCCCATCTAAGGTAGCCCAGCCTTGATTCCTAGTAGCCCAGCTCAGGTTTAAGCTTTTCTGGGGTAGCCAAGCGTTGAGTTTCAGTAGCCACGCTTGACTTCCCCCTGTCTAGACAAGCCCAGCGTTGGGTTTCAGTAGCCAAGCTCGAGTATAAGCTCTTCTAAGGTAGCCAAGCCTTGGGTTTCAGTAGCCAAATTCACCTTTAAGCTCTTCTGAGGTAGCCAAGCATTGAGATTTAGTAGCCACGTTCATCCTTAAGCTCTTCTAAGGTAGCCAAGCATTGGGCTTTGGTAGCCAAATTCACCTTTAAGCCCTTCTGAGGTAGCCAAGCCTTGGGTTTCAGTAGCCAAGCTCAGCCTTAAGCTCTTCTATGGTAGCCAAGCTTTGGGCTTTGGTAGCCAAGCTCACCTTTAAGGTCTTCTATGGTAGCCAAGCCTTGGGTTTCAGTAGCCAAGCTCACCTTTAAGCTCTTCTGTGGTAGCCCAGGATGGATTTTAGTAGCCAAGCTCAGGTTTAAGCCCCTCTGAGGTAGCCAAGCATTGGGTTTTAGTAGCCAAATTGACCTTTAAGCTCTTCTAAGGAAGCCCAGCCTTGAGTTCTGGTAGCCCAGCTCAGCCTTAAGCCATTCTGGGGTAGCCAAGCGTTGAGTTTTGGTAGCCACGCTTGATTTCCCCCTGTCTAGACAAGCCCAGTATAAGCTCTTCTATGGTAGCCAAGCGTTGGGGTTTAGTAGCCAAGCTCAGCCTTAAGCTCTTTTGCAGTAGCCAAGCCTCTGGTTCTAGTAGCCAAGCTCACCTTTAAGCTCTTCTTTTGTAGCCCAGGATGAATTTTAGTAGCCCAGCTCATGTTTAAGCCCATCTAAGGTAGCCAAGACTTGAGTCCTGGTAGCCAAGCTCAGGTTTAAGCCTTTCTGGGGTAGCCAAGCGTTGAGTTTTGGTAGCCACGCTTGGCTTCCCCCTGTCTAGACAAGCCCAGCGTTGGGTTTCAGTAGCCAAGCTCGAGTATAAGCTCTTCTATGGTAGCCAAACATTGGGTTTTAGTAGCCAAATTCACCTTTAAGCCCTTCTGAGGTAGCCAAGCATTGAGTTTTAGTAGCCAAGCTCACTTCTAAGCTCTTTTGCAGTAGCCAAGCCTCTGGTTCTAGTAGCCAAGCTCACCTTTAAGCTCTTCTGTGGTAGCCCAGGATGGATTTTAGTAGCCCAGCTCAAGTTTAAGCCCATCTAAGGTAGCCCAGCCTTGATTCCTAGTAGCCCAGCTCAGGTTTAAGCTTTTCTGGGGTAGCCAAGCGTTGAGTTTTGGTAGCCACGCTTGACTTCCCCCTGTCTAGACAAGCCCAGCGTTGGGTTTCAGTAGCCAAGCTCGAGTATAAGCTCTTCTAAGGTAGCCAAGCCTTGGGTTTCAGTAGCCAAATTCACCTTTAAGCTCTTCTGAGGTAGCCAAGCATTGAGATTTAGTAGCCACGTTCATCCTTAAGCTCTTCTAAGGTAGCCAAGCATTGGGCTTTGGTAGCCAAATTCACCTTTAAGCCCTTCTGAGGTAGCCAAGCCTTGGGTTTCAGTAGCCAAGCTCAGCCTTAAGCTCTTCTATGGTAGCCAAGCTTTGGGCTTTGGTAGCCAAGCTCACCTTTAAGGTCTTCTATGGTAGCCAAGCCTTGGGTTTCAGTAGCCAAGCTCACCTTTAAGCTCTTCTGTGGTAGCCCAGGATGGATTTTAGTAGCCAAGCTCAGGTTTAAGCCCCTCTGAGGTAGCCAAGCATTGGGTTTTAGTAGCCAAATTGACCTTTAAGCTCTTCTAAGGAAGCCCAGCCTTGAGTTCTGGTAGCCCAGCTCAGCCTTAAGCCATTCTGGGGTAGCCAAGCGTTGAGTTTTGGTAGCCACGCTTGATTTCCCCCTGTCTAGACAAGCCCAGCGTTGGGTTTCAGTAGCCCAGCTCAAGTATAAGCCCTTCTAAGGTAGCCAAGCCTTGGGTTTTAGTAGCCAAATTCACCTTTAAGCCCATTTTAGTAGCCAAGCTCAGGTTTAAGCCCCTCTGAGGTAGCCAAGCATTGGGTTTTAGTAGCCAAATTGACCTTTAAGCTCTTCTAAGGAAGCCCAGCCTTGAGTTCTGGTAGCCCAGCTCAGCCTTAAGCCATTCTGGGGTAGCCAAGCGTTGAGTTTTGGTAGCCACGCTTGATTTCCCCCTGTCTAGACAAGCCCAGTATAAGCTCTTCTATGGTAGCCAAGCGTTGGGGTTTAGTAGCCAAGCTCAGCCTTAAGCTCTTTTGCAGTAGCCAAGCCTCTGGTTCTAGTAGCCAAGCTCACCTTTAAGCTCTTCTTTTGTAGCCCAGGATGAATTTTAGTAGCCCAGCTCAAGTTTAAGCCCATCTAAGGTAGCCCAGCCTTGATTCCTAGTAGCCCAGCTCAGGTTTAAGCTTTTCTGGGGTAGCCAAGTGTTGAGTTTCAGTAGCCACGCTTGATTTCCCCCTGTCTAGACAAGCCCAGCGTTGGGTTTCAGTAGCCAAGCTCGAGTATAAGCCCTTCTAAGGTAGCCAAGCCTTGGGTTTTAGTAGCCAAATTCACCTTTAAGCCCTTCTGAGGTAGCCAAGCATTGGGGTTTAGTAGCCAAGCTCACCTTTAAGCTCTTCTTTTGTAGCCCAGGATGGATTTTAGTAGCCAAGCTCAGGTTTAACCTTTTCTGGGGTAGCCAAGTGTGGAGTTTCGGTAGCCACGCTTGGCTTCCCCCTCTCTAGACAAGCCCCATTTCCAAGACACTCACCGGCCGAGCCCTTTGGGCTAGTTGGGGGGGGGGAGGTGTAGTCCCCGACTCTGTGACATCATCAAGGGGCGGGGCTTCGGTTTTTGGGGTGAGAAACGGGACTCGGGGGAAATTCTCAGGCCCCACGGCAACTTCCTCCTTCTCAGGGGCCACCAGTTTCATTTCGTGGCCACTTCCTCCTCCTTTCGGGCAACCTGGGCTACCAGCTCCCCCCTCCCCCTCCACGCCCCCCAAAAAAGTGGTGGCCACTTGGGCAAGGACTTGTTCCTCTGCTGGCCACTGGCTCTTCTAAGGTAGCCCAGCGTTGTGTTTTGGTAGCCAAGCTCAGCCTTAAGCCCTTCTAAGGTAGCCCAGCGTTGGATTCTGGTAGCCAAGTTCAGGTTTAAGCCCTTCTAAGGTAGCCAAGCGCTGGCTTTTGGTAGCCAAGCTCCAGGAGAGGGACAACTGGGGCCACCAGAGCTCCACGGGGGGGTGGTCCATGCCAGTAGCCCCCCCAACACCCCTCTCAACGATGGTCTTCTCCTTCGTAGCCAAAGCCACCGCCCCCAAGGTCTACCCCTTGGTGCCCTGCGACTGCGACGACCCCACGGTCAGCGTGGCCTGTTTGGCCGCCGACTTCTTCCCCGAACCGGCCACCATCTCCTGGACCAGCCCCGTCTCCGGGCAGCAGGCCACCTTCCCAGTTCTCCCAGTTGCTGGAGGCTACTACAACCTCATCTCCCAGTTCACCGTCCCGGTCAACCAGGTGGACAACAACTTCCAGTGCACGGTGGCCCACAGCCCCACGGGGACCACCACCAAGACCATCGAAAGTGGCGGTAAGTTGCCCCTGGGGCTCATGTGACCTCTTGGTGGCCACCAGCTTGGGTCAGGGTTGGTGCTGGCCTTGTGTCATGTCTCGGTGGCCACC
>NW_015091627.1:17281-17613 GCF_001431845.1 Calidris pugnax | reverse complement strand
AACCCAAGGTGACCACGTGGGTTATGGGGGGCCACCAAAGCTTTTCGCCTCCCCTCCTCTCGATGGGGGGCAACCCCCAATTTGGCGTCTGAAGGTCCTCACCCCCCAACCCCTCCCCACCCTCCCCAGATAACACACGGGCGATGACCGTCACCCTCCTCCCCCCATCCATGGAGGACCTCTACCTCAGCCAGAACGGCAGCGTCACCTGCGTGGCCACCAACCTGAAGGACCCCAAGGACGTCAAGTTTGTCTGGAAGAGGGACCAAGGGAAGGTCTCGGATGTCACCAGGGGGACCCCCAAGGAACTGGAGAACGGGCTCTACCAGCTC
>NW_015091627.1:5006-8310 GCF_001431845.1 Calidris pugnax | reverse complement strand
GGGGGGGGGGGGGGAGGGGTGGTCCCCGACTCTGTGACATCATCAAGGGGCGGGGCTTCGGTTTTTGGGGTGAGAAACGGGACTCGGGGGAAATTCTCAGGCCCCACGGCAACTTCCTCCTTCTCAGGGGCCACCAGTTTCATTTCGTGGCCACTTCCTCCTCCTTTCGGGCAACCTGGGCTACCAGCTCCCCCCTCCCCCTCCACGCCCCCCAAAAAAGTGGTGGCCACTTGGGCAAGGACTTGTTCCTCTGCTGGCCACTGGCTCTTCTAAGGTAGCCCAGCGTTGTGTTTTGGTAGCCAAGCTCAGCCTTAAGCCCTTCTAAGGTAGCCCAGCGTTGGATTCTGGTAGCCAAGTTCAGCCTTAAGCCCTTCTAAGGTAGCCAAGCGCTGGCTTTTGGTAGCCAAGCTCCAGGAGAGGGACAACTGGGGCCACCAGAGCTCCACGGGGGGGTGGTCCATGCCAGTAGCCCCCCCAACACCCCTCTCAACGATGGTCTTCTCCTTCGTAGCCAAAGCCACCGCCCCCAAGGTCTACCCCTTGGTGCCCTGCGACTGCGACGACCCCACGGTCAGCGTGGCCTGTTTGGCCGCCGACTTCTTCCCCGAACCGGCCACCATCTCCTGGACCAGCCCCGTCTCCGGGCAGCAGGCCACCTTCCCAGTTCTCCCAGTTGCTGGAGGCTACTACAGCCTCATCTCCCAGTTCACCGTCCCGGTCAACCAGGTGGACAACAACTTCCAGTGCAAGGTGGCCCACAGCCCCACGGGGACCACCACCAAGACCATCGAAAGTGGCGGTAAGTTGCCCCTGGGGCTCATGTGACCTCTTGGTGGCCACCAGCTTGGGTCAGGGTTGGTGCTGGCCTTGTGTCATGTCTCGGTGGCCACCTCAATGGGTTGGGGTTGGTCCCAGGAGGCCACCTCGATGGGTTGGGGTTGGTCCAGGACTCACATGACGTCTTGGTGTCCACCTTGAAGGGTTGGGGTTGGTCCAAGGTGGCCACCTTGATGGGTAGGTGTTGGTCCAGGACTTGCACAACGTCTTGTTGGCCATCAAGATGGGTTGGGGTTGGTCCCAGGAGGCCACTTCGATGCGTTATGGTTGGTCCAGGACTCGTATGACGTCTTGGTGGTCACCTCAATGGGTTGGGGTTGGTTTTAGACTTGCATGACGTCTTGGAGGCCACCTCGATGTGTTGGGGTTGGTCCAGGACTTGCATGACGTCTTGGTGTCCACCTCAAAGGGTTGGTTTTAGACTTGCATGATGTCTTGGAGGCCACCTCGATGGGTTGGGGTTGGTCCAGGACTCGCATGACGTCTTGGTGGCCACCTGGATGGCTTCTCCTGGCCCCCAACTTTACGTGACACCTCGGTCACCTCTTCTCCTGGATCTTCTGCAGATATTTGTCCACATGAGCTGCCCCTGGAGGTCAAGCTCTTGGGTGACCCCAACAAGTACCAGAAGCAGCAGCAGGTCCTCCTGATGTGCCTCGTGGAGAGCCCCAAGGCCGGAGAAGCCACCATCACGTGGATGGTCAACCACGTGGAGAAGCCCCTCATGCCGGCGGTCACCACCTGTGACAAGTGCTCCGGGGACAAGGCCATCATGACCAGTCAGGTCAACGTCAGCCGGCAGAGCTGGGACAACGGGGCCGAGTTCTCCTGCAAGGTCACCCACCCTGAACTGAGCAAAGCCGTGGTCCAAGACATCAGCACCTTCTGCACAGGTGAAGTTGGTCTCCAGGAGGTCTTGGAGAGGTGGCCGGGTGGTGGGTCGGTCCATGGGAGGAGGGAGAATTGGCTGGTTGGTTGGGGGGTGGGATGGAGGTGGAAGGATGTGGAGATGGAGGGGGTTGGTGGACCCGCCAGAAGGTCGGGATGGTCAATGGTGGAAGGATGTGGAGATGGAGGGGGTTGATGGAGCCACCAGAGGCTCGAGAAGGTTGAGATGGATCCCAAGATCCACCAAGATCCACCACCTTAACCCAAGCTGACCACGTGGGTTATGGGGGGCCACCAAAGCTTTTCGCCTCCCCAATTTGGCGTCTGAAGGTCCTCACCCCCCAACCCCACCCTCCCCAGATAACACACGGGCGATGACCGTCACCCTCCTCCCCCCATCCATGGAGGACCTCTACCTCAGCCAGAACGGCAGCGTCACCTGCGTGGCCACCAACCTGAAGGACCCCAAGGACGTCAAGTTTGTCTGGAAGAGGGACCAAGGGAAGGTCTCGGATGTCACCAGGGGGACCCCCAAGGAACTGGAGAACGGGCTCTACCATCTCACCAGCACCTTGAAGATCGGCGCCGAGGACTGGAACTCGGGGGAGAAGTTCACCTGCACCATCCAAAACCCCCAACTGGAAGAACCCGTCACCAAGAGCATCAAGAAGGAACTAGGTAGGAGCCTCCCGCCCCACACTTTGCCCCACATCCGGCCCCACCGAGGTGGAGAGGGGGGGATGGGGGGGGGCTTGGTGGAGTCGTGGTGGCCAGTGAGAAGCTGGGTGAGAAGGGGAAGGGGTGGGGCAGGAGAAGAGGAGGGGTTGAGGACAGTGGAAGGTGCTGGTTGGAAGAGGCAGGTCAACTGGAAGAGGTCAACTGGAAGGGTCTACTGGGAGAGGTTGGCCAACTGGGATAGTCAACTGGAAGAGGCTAGTCTACTGGAAGAGGTTGGCCAACCGGGAGAGCCTCCTGGGAGAACCTAGTCTACCGGAAAGGTCTACTGGAAGAGGCTGGCCAACTGGAAGGGTCTCCTGGAAGGGTCTTGTCCACTGGAGAGGTCTACTGGGAGGGTCTACTGGAAGAAGGTGGTCTGCTGGAAGGGTCTAGCCTACTGGGAGAGCCTACTGGAAGAGGCTAGCCTACTGGAAGGGTCTACTGGAAGAGGTTGGCCAACTGGAAGGGTCTACTGGAAGGGTCTTGACTACTGAGAGAATCTACTGGAAGAGCCTAGTCTACTGGGAGAGTCAACTGGGAGGGTCTACAGGAGACAAGTCTACCGGAAGGGTCTTCTCCAGTGGTGAGGTCAACCGGGAGGGTCTACAAGAGGAGACCAATCTACTGGGAGAACCTACTGGAAGAGGTTGGGCAACTGGGAGGGTCTACTGGAAGAAGGTGGTCTACTGGAAGGAAGGGTCTACTGGAAGGAAGGGTCTACTGGAAGGAAGGGTCTCTGGAAGGGTCTACTGGAAGAGGTTGGCCAACTAGTGAGGTTGTAGGCCAACCAGGCCACCCAACGGGGAGGAGGTGGGTCTACTGGGAGGACCCCACCCCTCCACCCCCCCGACCTTGACCTTCT
>NW_015091627.1:0-4546 GCF_001431845.1 Calidris pugnax | reverse complement strand
GGGGTGGGGGAGGGGGAGGGAGGTCTTTCCCCACCGCCCCGGGCGCCGTCTCGCCGAAAAAAGGGAGAGTTGAGCCCCGAAAAGGGTTTTTTTCGGCCCAAAACGATCCCTTTCTGTGAAGAGGGTGTTTGAGGAGGGTGTTTTGGGAGGAGATTTGGGGTGAAAATGGGAAAAAAATGGGGGTTTTGGATGAATTTCCCCCGTAATCCTCATGGGGCTTTCACTGAAAGGAGGTTTTGGGAGGGGAATTGGGGTGAAAATGGGGAAAAATGGGTATTTTTTGTGAATTTCCTGAAAACCCTCGTAGGGCTTTCACTTAGAGGAGGTTTTGGGATGAGAATTGGGGAATGAAAATGGGCAAAAATGGGGCTTTTGGATGAATTTCCCAGAAATTCTCATGGGGCTTGGACTTGAAGGAGGTTTTGGGTGGGGAATTGGGGTGAAAATAGGAAAAAAATGGGTTTTTTTGGTGAATTTTGGGACAAGAATTGGGGTGAAAATGGGGAAAAATGGTCTTTTTTGGTGAATTTCCCGAAAATCCTCATGGGGCTTTCACTTAAAGGAGGTTTTGGGATGAGAATTGGGATGAAAATGGGCCAAAAGAGGGTTTTTGATGAATATCCCGGAAATTCTCAGGGTCCTTTCACTTAGAGGAGGTTTTGGGAGGGGAATTGGGGTGAAAATGGGAAAAAATGGGGTTTTTTTGGTGAATTTCTCTAAAATCTTCATGGGGCTTTCACTTAAAGGAGGACTTGGGTTGAGAATCGGGGTAAAAAAATGGGCAAAAATGGGGTTTTTTTGGTGAATTTCCCAAAAATCTTCATGGGGCTTGGACTTAAAGGAGGTCTTGGGACACAATTTGGGGTGAAAATGGGTAAAACCGGGTTTCTTCTGCTGTTTGGACCCAAAATTCTCAGGGTCCTTTCACATAGAGCAGGATTTGGGAGGGGAATTGGGGTGAAAATGGGCAAAAATGGGGTTTTTGATTAATTTTCCGGACATTCTCAGGGTCTTTTCACTTAGAGGAGGTTTTGGGAGGGGAATTGGGGTGAAAATGGTCAAAAATGGGTTTTTTTTTGTTAATTTCCCCAAAATCCTCATGGGGCTTTCACTTAAAGGAGGTTTTGGGAGGGGAATTGGACTGAAAATGGGCAAAAATGGGGTATTTTTGATGTTTGGACCCCAAAATTCTCATGGTCCTTTGACTTAGAGCAGGTTTTGGGATGGGAATTGGGGTGAAAATGGGCAAAAATGGGGTTTTTGATTAATTTTCCGGACATTCTCAGGGTCTTTTCACTTAGAGGAGGTTTTGGGAGGGGAATTGGGGTGAAAATGGGCAAAAATGGGGTTTTTGATTAATTTTCCGGACATTCTCAGGGTCTTTTCACTTAGAGGAGGTTTTGGGAGGGGAATTGGGGTGAAAATGGGCAAAAATGGGGTTTTTGATTAATTTTCCGGACATTCTCAGGGTCTTTTCACTTAGAGGAGGTTTTGGGAGGGGAATTGGGGTGAAAATGGGCAAAAATGGGGTTTTTGATTAATTTTCCGGACATTCTCAGGGTCTTTTCACTTAGAGGAGGTTTTGGGAGGAGAATTGGGATGAAAATGGGAAAAAAATGGGGGTTTTTTGGTGAATTTCTCAAAAATCTTCATGGGCCTTTGACTTGAAGGAGGAGTTGGGATGGGGATTGGGATGAAAATGGGCAAAAATGGTTTTTTTTTTGTTAATTTCCCCAAAATCTTCATGGGGCTTTGACTTGAAGGAGGTTTGGGGAGGTAATTGGGGTGAAAATGGGCAAAAATGGGGCTTTTTTTTGATGAATTTCCCTAAAATCCTCATGGGGCATTGAATTGAAAGACAATTTGGAATGAGAATTGGAGTGAAAATGGGCAAAAAGGGGGTTTTCTGCCATTTTGACCCCAAATCCTTGTGGTCCTTTGACTTATGGCGGGTTTTGGGATGAGAATTGGGATGAAAATGGGCAAAACCGGAGTTTTTCTGATGTTTGGACCTGAAATTCTCAGGGTCCTCTCACTTAGAGGAGGTTTTGGGAGGGGAACTGTGGTGAAAATGGGAAAAATGGGTTTTTTTGATGAATTTCCCAAAAATCTTCATGGGGCTTTGACTTGAAGGAGGAGTTGGGATGGGGATTGGGGTGAAAATGGGCAAAAAAAGGGGATTTTGGCTGTTTGGACCCGAAATTGACAGGGTCCTTTCATTTAGAGGAGGTTTTGGGAGGGGAATTGGGGTGAAAAAGGGCAAAAATGGGATTTTTCTGTTGTTTGGACCTGAAATTCTCAGGGTCCTTTCACTTCGAGGAGGTTTTAAGAGGGGAATTGGGGTGAAAATGGGCAAAAATTGGGTTTTCTGGTGAATTTCCTGAAAATCCTCATGGGGCTTTCACTTAAAGGAGGACTTAGGTTGAGAATTGGGGTAAAAAAATGGGCAAAAATGGGGTATTTCTGCTGTTTGGACCTGGAATTCTCAAGGTCCTTTCACTTAGAGGAGGTTTTGGGAGGGGAATTGGGGTGAAAATGGGCAAAAATGGGGTTTTGGGGGGGGCTTTTATTTTTTTCTTGAAGATCTGAGGAATTCAGTCCATTTCAGGCACTTTCCGGCCGGTGGGGAAAAAAAAACAACACCAAACACCCCAAAACAACCCTTTTCCCCCCCAAAAAACCTGTTTTCCCTCAAAACCAACCCATTTTCCATCACTACAACCCCCCCAAAGGCCCCTCAAACTACAAAAAAATAATTTATACCCATTTTTACCCATTTTATCCCTATTTTATACCCTGGTTTTACCTATTTTATCCCCATTTTTTACCGATTTTTAACCTATTTTATTCCCATTTTTACCTATTTTATTCCCAGTTTTTACCCATTTTAGCCCTGTTTTATATCTATTTTATACCAATTTTTTACCCATTTTAGCCCTATTTCATACCCAATTCTTACCAAAATTATCCCTATTTTATACCTCTTTTATCCCTAATTTATATCCATTTTAACCCTATTTTATCCCCATTTTTTACCCATTTTATCCCTATTTTATACCCATTTTTTACCCATTTTATCCCTATTTCATACCCATTTTATCCCTATTTCATACCCAATTTTTACAGAAATTATCCCTATTTAATACCTATTTTATCCCTGATTTATCTCCATTTCCCCCATTTTATCTCCATTTTATCCCCCATTTTTTACCCATTTTAACCCTATTTTATACCCACTTTTTTACCCATTTGGGGAAAAAAAAACAACACCAAACACCCCAAAACAACCCTTTTCCCCCCAAATAAACCCGTTTTCCCCCAAAACCAACCCATTTTCCATCACTACAACCCCCCAAAGGCCCCTCAAACTACAAAAAAATAATTTATACCCATTTTTACCCATTTTATCCCTATTTTATACCCCAGGTTTACCCATTTTATCCCCATTTTTAACCTATTTTTTACTTATTTTATTCCCATTTTTATCTATTTTATTCCCAGTTTTTACCCATTTTAGCCCTATTTTATACCCATTTTTTACCCATTTTAGCCCCATTTCATACCCATTTTTTAACCAATTTATCCCTATTTTATACCTATTTTTTACCCATTTTAGCCCCATTTCATACCCATTTTTTAACCAATTTATCCCTATTTTATACCTATTTTTTACCCATTTTAGCCCCATTTCATACCCATTTTTTAACCAATTTATCCCTATTTTATACCTATTTTTTACCCATTTTAGCCCCATTTCATACCCATTTTTTAACCAATTTATCCCTATTTTATACCTATTTTTTACCCATTTTAGCCCCATTTCATACCCATTTTTTAACCAATTTATCCCTATTTTATACCTATTTTTTACCCATTTTAGCCCCATTTCATACCAATTTTTTACCCATTATATCCCTATTTTTTACCCATTTTATCCCTATTTCATACCCAATTTTTACCGAAATTATCCCTATTTTATCCCTAATTTATCTCAATTTTAGCCCTATTTTATATCCATTTTTTACCCATTTAATCCTTATTTTATCCCCATTTTATACCTCTTTTATCCCTACTTTTTACCCATTTTTACCCACTTTTAAACCAATTTTATCCCTATTTTATACCCCTTTTAATCCCCATTTCATCCCTTTTTTATCCCCATTTAATCCTCTTTTTTATCCCTATTTTATCCCTATTTTTTACTGAATTTATAATTCTTTTACCCCCATTTTTTACCCATTTTGTGCATTTTTATCCCCATTTTTACCCTATTTATATCTATTTTATACCCATTTTTGCCCATTTCATCCCTTTTTACCCCCATTTTTTACTCATTTTATCCTCCTTATTTTATCCCCATTTTATACCTCTTTTATCCCTACTTTTTACCCATTTTTACCCACTTTTAAACCAATTTTATCCCTATTTTATACCCCTTTTAATCCCCATTTCATCCCTTTTTTATCCCCATTTAATCCTCTTTTTTATCCCTATTTTATCCCTATTTTTTACTGAATTTATAATTCTTTTACCCCCATTTTTTACC
>NW_015091626.1:20511-29519 GCF_001431845.1 Calidris pugnax | reverse complement strand
TGACACTGGTGTGGGTGGTGACACCAGTAACACATGGTGACACTGGTGCACATGGTGACACTGTTGCACAAGGTGACACTGTTGCACGTGGTGACACTGTTGCACGAGGTGACACTGGTGTGGATGGTAACACTAGTACAGGCGGTGACACTGGTGTGGATGGTGACACTGGTGCATGTAGTGACACTGGTGCACATGGTGACACTGGTGTGGGTGGTGACACTGGTGCACATGGTGACACCAGTACAGGTGGTGACACTAGTACATGTGGTGACACTGGTGCACATGGTGACTCTGTTGCACAAGGTGACACTGGTGTGGGTGGTGACACTGGTATGAGTGATGACACTGGTGCACATGGTGACACTGGTGCACGAGGTGACACTGGTGCACTTGGTGACTCCGTTGCACAAGGTGACACTGGTGCACGCAGTGACACCAGTACACATGGTGACACTGGTGTGGGTGGTGACACTGGTGGACATGGTGACACCAGTACATGCAGTGACACTAGTATACGCGATGACACTGGTGCACATGGTGCCTGTTGCACGCAGTGACACTGGTGCACATGGTGACAGTGATGTGGATGATGACACCAGTACACACAGGGATACTGGTGAATGTAGTGACACTGGTGTGGGTGGTGACACTTGTGCGCATGGTGACACTGGTGCACTTGGTGACTCTGTTGCACGCGGTGACACTGGTGTGGGTGGTGACTGTTGCACAAGGTGACACTGGTGCGGGTGGTGACACTGGTGCACATGGTGACACCAGTACACATGGTGACGCCAGTGCATGTAGTGACACTGGTGTGGGTGGTGACTGTTGCACAAGGTGACACTGGTGTGGATGGTGACACCAGTACAGGTGGTGATACTGGTCCGTGTGGTGACACTGGTGTGAATGGTAACACTAGTGGTGACACTGGTACTGGTGCTTGTAGTGACACTGGTGCACATGGTGACACCAGTACAGGTGGTGACACCAGTACACATGGTGACGCCAGTGCATGTAGTGACACTGGTGTGGGTGGTGACACTGGTGCACAAGGTGATGCTGGTGCACAAGGTGACACTGGTGTGGGTGGTGACTCTGTTGCACAAGGTGACACTGGTGCACGTGGTGACTGTGTTGCACAAGGTGACACTGGTGTGGGTGGTGACACCAGTACACAAGGTGACACTGGTGCACGTGGTGACTCTGTTGCACAAGGTGACACCAGTACACGTGTTGACACCGGTACACGTGGTGACACTGGTGTGGATACACCACGGGGACACGGGGACAGGGATGGGGACACCCCCCCGGCACACGGGGACACCACGGGGACACGGGGACAGGGATGGGGACACCCCCCCGGCACACGGGGACACCACGGGGACACGGGGACAGGGATGGGGACACCCCCCCGGCACACGGGGACACCACGGGGACACGGGGACAGGGATGGGGACACCCCCCCGGCACACGGGGACACCACGGGGACACGGGGACAGGGATGGGGACACCCCCCCGGCACACGGGGACACCACGGGGACACGGGGACAGGGATGGGGACACCCCCCCGGCACACGGGGACACCACGGGGACACGGGGACAGGGATGGGGACACCCCCCCGGCACACGGGGACACCACGGGGACACGGGGACAGGGATGGGGACACCCCCCCGGCACACGGGGACACCACGGGGACACGGGGACAGGGATGGGGACACCCCCCCGGCACACGGGGACACCACGGGGACACGGGGACAGGGATGGGGACACCCCCCCGGCACACGGGGACACCACGGGGACACGGGGACAGGGATGGGGACACCCCCCCGGCACACGGGGACACCACGGGGACACGGGGACAGGGATGGGGACACCCCCCCGGCACACGGGGACACCACGGGGACACGGGGACAGGGATGGGGACACCCCCCCGGCACACGGGGACACCACGGGGACACGGGGACAGGGATGGGGACACCCCCCCGGCACACGGGGACACCACGGGGACACGGGGACAGGGATGGGGACACCCCCCCGGCACACGGGGACACCACGGGGACACGGGGACAGGGATGGGGACACCCCCCCGGCACACGGGGACACCACGGGGACACGGGGACAGGGATGGGGACACCCCCCCGGCACACGGGGACACCACGGGGACACGGGGACAGGGATGGGGACACCCCCCCGGCACACGGGGACACCACGGGGACACGGGGACAGGGATGGGGACACCCCCCCGGCACACGGGGACACCACGGGGACACGGGGACAGGGATGGGGACACCCCCCCGGCACACGGGGACACCACGGGGACACGGGGACAGGGATGGGGACACCCCCCCGGCACACGGGGACACCACGGGGACACGGGGACAGGGATGGGGACACCCCCCCGGCACACGGGGACACCACGGGGACACGGGGACAGGGATGGGGACACCCCCCCGGCACACGGGGACACCACGGGGACACGGGGACAGGGATGGGGACACCCCCCCGGCACACGGGGACACCACGGGGACACGGGGACAGGGATGGGGACACCCCCCCGGCACACGGGGACACCACGGGGACACGGGGACAGGGATGGGGACACCCCCCCGGCACACGGGGACACCACGGGGACACGGGGACAGGGATGGGGACACCCCCCCGGCACACGGGGACACCACGGGGACACGGGGACAGGGATGGGGACACCCCCCCGGCACACGGGGACACCACGGGGACACGGGGACAGGGATGGGGACACCCCCCCGGCACACGGGGACACCACGGGGACACGGGGACAGGGATGGGGACACCCCCCCGGCACACGGGGACACCACGGGGACACGGGGACAGGGATGGGGACACCCCCCCGGCACACGGGGACACCACGGGGACACGGGGACAGGGATGGGGACACCCCCCCGGCACACGGGGACACCACGGGGACACGGGGACAGGGATGGGGACACCCCCCCGGCACACGGGGACACCACGGGGACACGGGGACAGGGATGGGGACACCCCCCCGGCACACGGGGACACCACGGGGACACGGGGACAGGGATGGGGACACCCCCCCGGCACACGGGGACACCACGGGGACACGGGGACAGGGATGGGGACACCCCCCCGGCACACGGGGACACCACGGGGACACGGGGACAGGGATGGGGACACCCCCCCGGCACACGGGGACACCACGGGGACACGGGGACAGGGATGGGGACACCCCCCCGGCACACGGGGACACCACGGGGACACGGGGACAGGGATGGGGACACCCCCCCGGCACACGGGGACACCACGGGGACACGGGGACAGGGATGGGGACACCCCCCCGGCACACGGGGACACCACGGGGACACGGGGACAGGGATGGGGACACCCCCCCGGCACACGGGGACACCACGGGGACACGGGGACAGGGATGGGGACACCCCCCCGGCACACGGGGACACCACGGGGACACGGGGACAGGGATGGGGACACCCCCCCGGCACACGGGGACACCACGGGGACACGGGGACAGGGATGGGGACACCCCCCCGGCACACGGGGACACCACGGGGACACGGGGACAGGGATGGGGACACCCCCCCGGCACACGGGGACACCACGGGGACACGGGGACAGGGATGGGGACACCCCCCCGGCACACGGGGACACCACGGGGACACGGGGACAGGGATGGGGACACCCCCCCGGCACACGGGGACACCACGGGGACACGGGGACAGGGATGGGGACACCCCCCCGGCACACGGGGACACCACGGGGACACGGGGACAGGGATGGGGACACCCCCCCGGCACACGGGGACACCACGGGGACACGGGGACAGGGATGGGGACACCCCCCCGGCACACGGGGACACCACGGGGACACGGGGACAGGGATGGGGACACCCCCCCGGCACACGGGGACACCACGGGGACACGGGGACAGGGATGGGGACACCCCCCCGGCACACGGGGACACCACGGGGACACGGGGACAGGGATGGGGACACCCCCCCGGCACACGGGGACACCACGGGGACACGGGGACAGGGATGGGGACACCCCCCCGGCACACGGGGACACCACGGGGACACGGGGACAGGGATGGGGACACCCCCCCGGCACACGGGGACACCACGGGGACACGGGGACAGGGATGGGGACACCCCCCCGGCACACGGGGACACCACGGGGACACGGGGACAGGGATGGGGACACCCCCCCGGCACACGGGGACACCACGGGGACACGGGGACAGGGATGGGGACACCCCCCCGGCACACGGGGACACCACGGGGACACGGGGACAGGGATGGGGACACCCCCCCGGCACACGGGGACACCACGGGGACACGGGGACAGGGATGGGGACACCCCCCCGGCACACGGGGACACCACGGGGACACGGGGACAGGGATGGGGACACCCCCCCGGCACACGGGGACACCACGGGGACACGGGGACAGGGATGGGGACACCCCCCCGGCACACGGGGACACCACGGGGACACGGGGACAGGGATGGGGACACCCCCCCGGCACACGGGGACACCACGGGGACACGGGGACAGGGATGGGGACACCCCCCCGGCACACGGGGACACCACGGGGACACGGGGACAGGGATGGGGACACCCCCCCGGCACACGGGGACACCACGGGGACACGGGGACAGGGATGGGGACACCCCCCCGGCACACGGGGACACCACGGGGACACGGGGACAGGGATGGGGACACCCCCCCGGCACACGGGGACACCACGGGGACACGGGGACAGGGATGGGGACACCCCCCCGGCACACGGGGACACCACGGGGACACGGGGACAGGGATGGGGACACCCCCCCGGCACACGGGGACACCACGGGGACACGGGGACAGGGATGGGGACACCCCCCCGGACATGGGGACCCCGCTGTGACATGAGGATGGGGATGGGGACCCCACTGTGACATGGGGACAGGGATGGGGACCCCACTGTGACATGGGGACCCCACGGTGACATGAGGATGGGGACAGGGACCCTGATGTGACACGGGGACAGGGATAGGGACAGACCCCACTGTGACGTGGGGACAGAGATGGGGACCCTGCTGTGACACGTGGATGGGGACAGACCCCATGGTGACATGGGGACAGGGATGGGGACACCACTGTGACACGGGGACAGGGACCCCGCTGTGACGTGGGGACAGGGGTGGGGACAGGGACACTGCTGTGACGTGGGGATGGGGACAGACCCCACTGTGACATGGGGACAGGGATGGGGACAGAGACACCACTGTGACACGGGGACCCTGCTGTGACATGGGGACAGGGATGGGGACACCGCTGTGACATGGGGATGGGGACAGACCCCACTGTGATGTGGGGATGGGGACAGACCCCACAGAGATGGGGACAGGGACACCCCCGTCACACGGGGACCCCACTGTGACACGGGGATGGGGATGGGGACACTGCTGTGACATGGGGACCCCACTGTGACATGGGGATGGGGATGGGGACACCACTGTGACACGGGGACAGGGACCCCGCTGTGACGTGGGGATGGGGACAGACCCCATGGTGACATGGGGACAGACCCCACTGTGACATGGGGACAGGGATGGGGACACCACTGTGACACGGGGATGGGGACAGGGACAGTACTGTGACACGGGGACCCCACTGTGACACGGGGACGGGGATGGGGACAAGGACCCCACGGTGACACAGGGACAGGGATGGACCCCATGGTGACATGGGGACAGGGATGGGGACAGACCCCATGGTGACATGGGGACAGGAGTGGGGACCCTGCTGTGACACGGGGATGGGGACAGGGATGGGGACACCACTGTGATGTGGGGACAGGGACCCTGCTGTGACACGGGGACCCTGCTGTGATGTGGGGATGGGGATAGGGACAGGGACCCCACGGTGACACGGGGACCCCACTGTGACACGGGGACAGGGACAGACCCCACTGTGATGTGGGGATGGGGACAGACCCCACAGAGATGGGGACAGGGACCCCGCTGTGACACGGGGATGGGGATGGGGACAGACCCCATGGTGACAAAGGGATGGGGATGGGGACACCACTGTGACATGGGGACCCCGCTGTGACATGAGGATGGGGATGGGGACCCCACTGTGACATGGGGACAGGGATGGGGACCCCACTGTGACATGGGGACCCCACGGTGACATGAGGATGGGGACAGGGACCCTGATGTGACACGGGGACAGGGATAGGGACAGACCCCACTGTGACGTGGGGACAGAGATGGGGACCCTGCTGTGACACGTGGATGGGGACAGACCCCATGGTGACATGGGGACAGGGATGGGGACACCACTGTGACACGGGGACAGGGACCCCGCTGTGACGTGGGGACAGGGGTGGGGACAGGGACACTGCTGTGACGTGGGGATGGGGACAGACCCCACTGTGACATGGGGACAGGGATGGGGACAGAGACACCACTGTGACACGGGGACCCTGCTGTGACATGGGGACAGGGATGGGGACACCGCTGTGACATGGGGATGGGGACAGACCCCACTGTGATGTGGGGATGGGGACAGACCCCACAGAGATGGGGACAGGGACACCCCCGTCACACGGGGACCCCACTGTGACACGGGGATGGGGATGGGGACACTGCTGTGACATGGGGACCCCACTGTGACATGGGGATGGGGATGGGGACACCACTGTGACACGGGGACAGGGACCCCGCTGTGACGTGGGGATGGGGACAGACCCCATGGTGACATGGGGACAGACCCCACTGTGACATGGGGACAGGGATGGGGACACCACTGTGACACGGGGATGGGGACAGGGACAGTACTGTGACACGGGGACCCCACTGTGACACGGGGACGGGGATGGGGACAAGGACCCCACGGTGACACAGGGACAGGGATGGACCCCATGGTGACATGGGGACAGGGATGGGGACAGACCCCATGGTGACATGGGGACAGGAGTGGGGACCCTGCTGTGACACGGGGATGGGGACAGGGATGGGGACACCACTGTGATGTGGGGACAGGGACCCTGCTGTGACACGGGGACCCTGCTGTGATGTGGGGATGGGGATAGGGACAGGGACCCCACGGTGACACGGGGACCCCACTGTGACACGGGGACAGGGACAGACCCCACTGTGATGTGGGGATGGGGACAGACCCCACAGAGATGGGGACAGGGACCCCGCTGTGACACGGGGATGGGGATGGGGACAGACCCCATGGTGACAAAGGGATGGGGATGGGGACACCACTGTGACATGGGGACCCCGCTGTGACATGAGGATGGGGATGGGGACCCCACTGTGACATGGGGACAGGGATGGGGACCCCACTGTGACATGGGGACCCCACGGTGACATGAGGATGGGGACAGGGACCCTGATGTGACACGGGGACAGGGATAGGGACAGACCCCACTGTGACGTGGGGACAGAGATGGGGACCCTGCTGTGACACGTGGATGGGGACAGACCCCATGGTGACATGGGGACAGGGATGGGGACACCACTGTGACACGGGGACAGGGACCCCGCTGTGACGTGGGGACAGGGGTGGGGACAGGGACACTGCTGTGACGTGGGGATGGGGACAGGGACCCCGCTGTGACGTGGGGACAGGGGTGGGGACAGGGACACTGCTGTGACGTGGGGATGGGGACAGACCCCACTGTGACATGGGGACAGGGATGGGGACAGAGACACCACTGTGACACGGGGACCCTGCTGTGACATGGGGACAGGGATGGGGACACCGCTGTGACATGGGGATGGGGACAGACCCCACTGTGATGTGGGGATGGGGACAGACCCCACAGAGATGGGGACAGGGACACCCCCGTCACACGGGGACCCCACTGTGACACGGGGATGGGGATGGGGACACTGCTGTGACATGGGGACCCCACTGTGACATGGGGATGGGGATGGGGACACCACTGTGACACGGGGACAGGGACCCCGCTGTGACGTGGGGATGGGGACAGACCCCATGGTGACATGGGGACAGACCCCACTGTGACATGGGGACAGGGATGGGGACACCACTGTGACACGGGGATGGGGACAGGGACAGTACTGTGACACGGGGACCCCACTGTGACACGGGGACGGGGATGGGGACAAGGACCCCACGGTGACACAGGGACAGGGATGGACCCCATGGTGACATGGGGACAGGGATGGGGACAGACCCCATGGTGACATGGGGACAGGAGTGGGGACCCTGCTGTGACACGGGGATGGGGACAGGGATGGGGACACCACTGTGATGTGGGGACAGGGACCCTGCTGTGACACGGGGACCCTGCTGTGATGTGGGGATGGGGATGGGGACAGGGACCCCACGGTGACACGGGGACCCCACTGTGACACGGGGACAGGGACAGACCCCACTGTGATGTGGGGATGGGGACAGACCCCACAGAGATGGGGACAGGGACCCCGCTGTGACACGGGGATGGGGATGGGGACAGACCCCATGGTGACACAGGGATGGGGATGGGGACCCCACTGTGACATGGGGACCCCGCTGTGACATGAGGATGGGGATGGGGACCCCACTGTGACATGGGGACAGGGATGGGGACCCCACTGTGACATGGGGACAGGGACCCTGCTGTGACACGGGGATGGAGACAGACCCCATGGTGACATGGGGACAGGGATGGGGACACCACTGTGATGTGGGGACAAGGACAGGGATGGGGACCCCGCTGTGACATGGGGACAAGGACCCTGCTGTGACATGGGGACAGGGATGGGGACACCACTGTGATGTGGGGACAGGGACCCTGCTGTGACATGGGGACCCCACTGTGATGTGGGGATGGGGACAGACCCCGCTGTGACATGGGGACAGGGATGGGGACAGGGACCCCGCTGTGACATGGGGACAGGGATGGGGACAGGGACCCCACTGTGACATGGGGACCCTGCTGTGATGTGGGGACAGGGACCCTGCTGTGACACGGGGATGGGGACAG
>NW_015091626.1:15987-18615 GCF_001431845.1 Calidris pugnax | reverse complement strand
TGTGTCCCCCCCACAATCCGTGGGGTGCCCCAGCCCCCCTCCCCCGGCTCTGTGTGTCCCCCCCCCAGAGGAGACGTCCCAGCAGCTGGCACTGGAGACACTGGAGGAGCTGGACTGGTGCCTGGAGCAGCTGGAGACCCTGCAGACCCACCGCGCCGTCAGCGAGATGGCATCCAACAAGGTGGGGGGGCACAGGCCACTGTGACACGGGGACAGGGACCCCGCTGTGACGTGGGGACAGGGGTGGGGACAGGGACACTGCTGTGACGTGGGGATGGGGACAGACCCCACTGTGACATGGGGACAGGGATGGGGACAGAGACACCACTGTGACACGGGGACCCTGCTGTGACATGGGGACAGGGATGGGGACACCGCTGTGACATGGGGATGGGGACAGACCCCACTGTGATGTGGGGATGGGGACAGACCCCACAGAGATGGGGACAGGGACACCCCCGTCACACGGGGACCCCACTGTGACACGGGGATGGGGATGGGGACACTGCTGTGACATGGGGACCCCACTGTGACATGGGGATGGGGATGGGGACACCACTGTGACACGGGGACAGGGACCCCGCTGTGACGTGGGGATGGGGACAGACCCCATGGTGACATGGGGACAGACCCCACTGTGACATGGGGACAGGGATGGGGACACCACTGTGACACGGGGATGGGGACAGGGACAGTACTGTGACACGGGGACCCCACTGTGACACGGGGACGGGGATGGGGACAAGGACCCCACGGTGACACAGGGACAGGGATGGACCCCATGGTGACATGGGGACAGGGATGGGGACAGACCCCATGGTGACATGGGGACAGGAGTGGGGACCCTGCTGTGACACGGGGATGGGGACAGGGATGGGGACACCACTGTGATGTGGGGACAGGGACCCTGCTGTGACACGGGGACCCTGCTGTGATGTGGGGATGGGGATGGGGACAGGGACCCCACGGTGACACGGGGACCCCACTGTGACACGGGGACAGGGACAGACCCCACTGTGATGTGGGGATGGGGACAGACCCCACAGAGATGGGGACAGGGACCCCGCTGTGACATGGGGATGGGGATGGGGACAGACCCCATGGTGACATGGGGACAGGGATGGGGACCCCACTGTGACATGGGGACGGGGATGGGGACAGGGACACCGCTGTGATGTGGGGACAGGGTGGGGACACCACTGTGACACAGGGACAGGGACTCTGCTGTGACACGGGGATGGGGATGGGGACAGACCCCATGGTGACACAGGGATGGGGATGGGGACCCCACTGTGACATGGGGACCCCGCTGTGACATGAGGATGGGGATGGGGACCCCACTGTGACATGGGGACAGGGACCCTGCTGTGACACGGGGATGGAGACAGACCCCATGGTGGCAAGGGGACAGGGATGGGGACCCCACTGTGACATGGGGACAGGGACCCTGCTGTGACACGGGGATGGGGACAGACCCCACGGTGACACGGGGACCCTGCTGTGACACAGGGACAGGGATGGGGACAAGGACCCCACCGTGACATGGGGATGGGGACAGACCCCATGGTGACATGGGGACAGGGATGGGGACCCCACTGTGACATGGGGACAGGGACCCCGCTGTGACATGGGGATGGGGACAGACCCCATGGTGGCAAGGGGACAGGGATGGGGACACCCCCGTCACACGGGGACCCCGCTGGGACACGGGACCCCACTGTAACGTGGGGATGGGGATGGGGACAGACCCCATGGTGACATGGGGACAGGGACCCTGCTGTGACACGGGGATGGGGACAGACCCCACAGTGACATGGGGACAGGGACCCTGCTGTGACACGGGGATGGGGACAGACCCCACAGTGACATGGGGACAGGGACCCTGCTGTGACACGGGGATGGGGACAGACCCCACAGTGACATGGGGACAGGGACCCTGCTGTGACACGGGGATGGGGACAGACCCCACAGTGACATGGGGACAGGGACCCTGCTGTGACACGGGGATGGGGACAGACCCCACAGTGACATGGGGACAGGGACCCTGCTGTGACACGGGGATGGGGACAGACCCCACAGTGACATGGGGACAGGGACCCTGCTGTGACACGGGGATGGGGACAGACCCCACAGTGACATGGGGACAGGGACCCTGCTGTGACACGGGGATGGGGACAGACCCCACAGTGACATGGGGACAGGGACCCTGCTGTGACACGGGGATGGGGACAGACCCCACAGTGACATGGGGACAGGGACCCTGCTGTGACACGGGGATGGGGACAGACCCCACAGTGACATGGGGACAGGGACCCTGCTGTGACACGGGGATGGGGACAGACCCCACAGTGACATGGGGACAGGGACCCTGCTGTGACACGGGGATGGGGACAGACCCCACAGTGACACGGGGACAGGGATGGGGACCCCACAGTGACATGGGGACAGGGAGGGATGGGGACCCCACAGTGACATGGGGACAGGGACCCTGCTGTGACATGGGGATGGGGACAGACCCCACAGTGACATGGGGACAGGGGTGGGAACAGGGACCCCACTGTGACGTGGGGACAGGGATGGGGACAGACCCCACGGTGACACGGGGACAGGGATGGACCCGGCGGGGAC
>NW_015091626.1:12593-12870 GCF_001431845.1 Calidris pugnax | reverse complement strand
TGTCCCTGTCCCCATCCCTGTCCCCTTCTCCATCCCCTCCTTGTCCATTGCCACCCCCTTCCTGTCCCCTGTCCCCATCCTTGTCCCCATCCTTGTCCCCATTCCAATCCCCAACTGTCCCCATCTTTGTCCCCATCTTTGTCCCTGTCCCCACCCCATGTCCTTGTCCCCATCCCTGTCCCCTTCTCCATCCCTTTCTTGTCCATCACCACCTCCTTCCTGTCCCCATCCCATGTCCCTGTCCCCATCCCTGTCCCCTTCCCCATCCCCTCCCTGT
>NW_015091626.1:3578-8454 GCF_001431845.1 Calidris pugnax | reverse complement strand
CCCCCCAAAACGCAGGAGCGGGAGCTGGTGAAGACCTTCAAGATCCCGGTGGAGACGCTGTTGACCTACACGTTGACCTTGGAGGACCACTACCACGCCGACGTGGCCTACCACAACAGCCTGCACGCCGCCGACGTCATGCAGTCCACCCACGTCCTCCTGGCCACCCCCGCCCTCGACGTGAGCCCCCCCGGGTGGTGGGATCCATCGTTGGGTGGTGGGACCTACCATGGGGTGGTGGGACCTCTAGTAGGGTGGTGGAACCCATGGTGGGACCCAGCGTTGGGTGGTGGGATCCATCACGGGGTGGTGGAACCCATCGTGGAGTGGTGGGAGATCTGGTAGGGTGGTGGAAACTGTGATGGGAGCTCTGGTAGGGTGGTGGAACCTGTGGTGGGACCCATCATGGGGTGGTGGGGCCTCTAGTAGGGTGGTAGAACCCATGGTGGGATGTACCATAGGATGGTGGAACCTCTGGTGGGGTAGTGGAAACCGTGGTGGGGACCCATCATGGGGTGGTGGGACCTACCATGGGGTGGTGGGACCCATCATGGGTTGGTGGGACCTACCATGGGGTGGTGGGACCTCTAGTAGGGTGGTGGAACCCATGGTGGGACCCAGCGTTGGGTGGTGGGATCCATCACGGGGTGGTGGAACCCATCGTGGAGTGGTGGGAGATCTGGTAGGGTGGTGGAAACTGTGATGGGAGCTCTGGTAGGGTGGTGGAACCCGTGGTGGAACCCATCATGGGGTGGTGGGAGCTCTGGTAGGGTGGTGGAACCCGTGGTGGGACCCATCATAGGGTGGTGGGACCTCTAGTAGGGTGGTAGAACCTGTGGTGGGACCTCTGGTAGGGTGGTGGAACCCATGATGGGACATACCATGGGGTGGTGGGACCCATCATGGGGTGGTGGGATCCATCATGGGGTGGTGGGACCCATTGTGGAGTGGTGGGAGCTCTGGTAGGGTGGTGGAACCCATGGTGGGACCCATCATGGGGTGGTGGGATCCATCATGGGGTGGTGGGACCCATTGTGGAGTGGCGGGAGCTCTGGTGGGGTGGTGGGACCTACCATGGAGTGGTGGGAGCTCTAGTAGGGTCGTGGAACCCATGGTGGGACCCATCATGGGGTGGTGGGACTTACCATGGGGTGATGGGACCCATCGTGGAGTGGTGGGAGCTCTGGTAGGGTGGTGGAACCCTTGATGGGACATACCATGGGGTGGTGGGAGCTCTGGTGGGGTGGTGGGACCTACCATGGAGTGGTGGGAGCTCTAGTAGGGTCGTGGAACCCATGGTGGGACCCATCATGGGGTGGTGGGACTTACCATGGGGTGATGGGACCCATCGTGGAGTGGTGGGAGCTCTGGTGGGGTGGTGGAACCCATGATGGGACATACCATGGGGTGGTGGGACCTCTAGTAGGGTGGTGGGACCTTTAGTAGGGTGGTGGAACCCATGATGGGACCCATCATGGGGTGGTGGGACCTAGCAGGGGGTGGTGGGAGCTCTGATAGGGTGGTGGAACCCTTGATGGGACATACCATAGGATGGTGGGACCTCTGGTGGGGTGGTGGAACCCATGGTGGGACTCATCATGGGGTGCTGGGACCTACCATGGGGTGGTGGGACCCATCCTGGGTTGGTGGGACCTACCATGGGGTGGTGGAACCCATGGTGGGACCTGCTATGGGGTGGTGGGACCCATCATGGGGTGGTAGGACCTGTAGTGCGGTGGTGGAACCCTTGGTGGGGTGATGGAACCAGTGGTGGGACCTGTCATGGGGTGGTGGGACCTGTGGTGGGACCCACGTTGGGTGGTGGGACCTACCATGGGGTGGTGGGACCCACGTTGGGTTGATGGGACCCACGTTGGGTTGGTGGGACCCACGTTGGGTTGGTTGGACCCACGTTGGGTGGTGGGACCTACCATGGGGTGGTGGGACCCACGTTGGGTGGTGCCACAGGCCGTGTTCACCGACCTGGAGATCTTGGCCGCCCTCTTTGCCGCCGCCATCCACGACGTGGACCATCCCGGGGTCTCCAACCAGTTCCTCATCAACACCAGTGAGCACACGCCTCGCACACGCGTGTGGCCTCCCGTGCACACGCGTGTGGCCTCCTCTACACACGCGTGGCCCCTCTACACACGCGTGTCACCTTGCGTGTGTCTCACATGAGCTGCCCTGAGGCACATCCCATCCTGCTTGTGCACACGTGTCACCTTGCACACGCGTGTCACCTTGCACACGCATGTCGCTTTGCACACGCGTGTCACCTTGCACACGCGTGTAACCATGGCCACACGTGGCATCTTGCACCTGTATGGCACCGTGTGCACGTGTGTGTCACCTCGCACACATATGTCACCTTACACACACGTCGCCTCGCACAGACAGGTCTTGCACGTGTGCACTGTCTTGCACACACGCGTCACGGTGGTGGAACCCATGATGGGACATACCATGGGCACCTTGCACATGCATGTCGCCTTGCACACCTGTGTCACCTTGCACGTGCATGTCGCCTTGCCCACACATGTTGCCTTGCACATGTATGTCACCTTGCACATGCATGTCGCCTTGCACACCTATGTCACCTTGCACATGCATGTCGCCTTGCACACCTGTGTCACCTTGCACGTGCATGTTGCCTTGCCCACACATGTTGCCTTGCACATGTATGTCACCTTGCACATGCATGTCACCTCACACATACACATCACCTTGTACGTGTGTCACCTTGCACACGTCACCTTGCACACACGTGTTGCCTTGCACGTCGTGTTGCACATAGACATCACCTTGCACACATGTCACCTTGCACACACATGTTGCCTTGCACCTTGCCTTGCACACATGTCCCCTTGCACACACGTGTTGCCTTGCACACACGTGTCACCTTGCACATAGACATCACCTTGCACGCATGTCACCTTGCACACGTCACCTTGCACACACGTCACCTTGCACACACATATCACCTTGCACACATGTCACCTTGCACATAGACATCATCTTGCACATGTGTCACCTTGCACACACGTGTTGCCTTGCACACACGTGCCACCTTGCACACACACATCGCCTTGCACACACATGTTGCCTTGCACGTGTCACCTTGCACATGTAACCTTGCACACGGACATCACCTTGCACACATGTCCCCTTGCACACACGTGTCACCTTGCACATAGACATCACCTTGCACGCGTGTCACCTTGCACACATGTCACTTTGCATGTCACCTTGCACAGACATCACCTTGCACAAGTTGCCTTGCACATAGACATCACCTTGCACGCGTGTTGCCTTGCACACATGTCGCCTTGCACACATGTCGCCTTGCACACACATCACCTCGCACACACATATCACCTTACACACACATGTTGCCTTGCACATAGACATCACCTTGCACGCATGTCACCTTGCACACACGTGTCACCTTGCACATGTCACCTCACACATACACATCACCTTGTACGTGTGTTGCCTTGCACATGTCACCTTGCACACAGACATCACCTTGCACAAGTTGCCTTGCACATAGACATCACCTTGCACGCGTGTTGCCTTGCACACATGTCGCCTTGCATGTCGCCTTGCACACACATCACCTCGCACACACATATCACCTTACACACACATGTTGCCTTGCACATAGACATCACCTTGCACGCATGTCACCTTGCACACACGTGTCACCTTGCACATGTCACCTCACACATACACATCACCTTGTACGTGTGTTGCCTTGCACATGTCACCTTGCACATAGACATCACCTTGCACACATGTGTCACCTTGCACACACATGTTGCCTTGCACATAGACATCACCTTGCACACATGTCCCCTTGCACACACGTGTCACCTTGCATGTGTCACCTTGCACATAGACATCACCTTGCACGCATGTCACCTTGCACACATGTTCCCTTGCACACACGTGTTGCCTTGCACATGTCGCCTTGCACATAGACATCACCTTGCACGCATGTCACCTTGCACACATGTTCCCTTGCACACACGTGTTGCCTTGCACATGTCACCTTGCACATAGACATCACCTTGCACACATGTCACCTTGCACACATGTCACCTTGCACACATGTCACCTTGTGCGCATGTCACTTTGCATGTCACCTTGCACAGACATCACCCTGCACGCATGTTGCCTTGCACCTTGCCTTGCACACATGTCCCCTTGCACACACGTGTCACCTCACACATACACATCACCTTGCACGCGTGTTGCCTTGCACACATCACCTTGCACATGTACATCACCTTGCCCACGCACGTCACCCTCCCCACACATGTCCCCTTGCACACGCGTGTCCCCTTGCACACACATGTCCCCTTGCACACGCGTGTCCCCTTGCACACGCATGTCACCTTGCACACGCGTGTCCCCTTGCCCCCACCCTCCTCACACACCCCCTTCCCCCCCCTTTCCCTCCCCTCTCCCTTCTCCACCTCTCCCCTCCCCTCCCTCCCCCTGGCACACACACACGCGTGTCCTTAGCGTGTTTGCACGCGCGTGTGCCCCCAGACTCGGAGCTGGCGCTGATGTACAACGACGAGTCGGTGCTGGAGAACCACCACTTGGCCGTGGGCTTCAAGCTCCTGCAGGAGGACAACTGTGACATCTTCCAGAACCTCAGCAGGCGCCAACGTCAGACCCTACGCAAGATGGTCATCGACATGGTGGGACATCACCCATGGGGACATCATCTCCACCCATGGGGACATCATCTCCACCCATGGGACAACCCTTGGGGGACACACACCCCACCTTCTGACCCTCTTCTCTCCATCCCATGGTCTTCTTCAGGTCTTGGCCACCGATATGTCCAAGCACATGAGCCTCT
>NW_015091626.1:0-3531 GCF_001431845.1 Calidris pugnax | reverse complement strand
GGGGTGGGGTTGGGTTGGGTGGGAAGGAGCTTGGAAGGTCACCCAGTCCAACCCCCCCACCCCTGTCACCCACCCTCCATCGATGTCACCATCTTCAGGCCTCACCCTGTGATGGGTCCCACCACATCGTGATGGGTCCAACCAACCACCCCATGGGTTCCATCACCCCGTGGTGGGTCCAACCAACCACACCATGGGTTCCACCACCCCATGATGGGTCCAACCAACCACCCCATGGGTTCCATCACCCTGTGGTGGGTCCCACCAACCCCACGATGGGTCCCACCAACCCTACAATGGGTCCCACCGACCCTTCAGTGGGTCCCCCCAACCCTGCCATGGGTGAGGGGTGCGTGTCAAGGGCAGGCTGGACGTGTCCTTCCACCCCATGGGTTCCATCACCCCGTGGTGGGTCCCACCAACCCCACGATGGGTCCCACCACCCCCATGATGGGTCCAACCAACCACCCCATGGGTTCCACCAACCCACGATGAGTCCCACCACCCCACAATGGGTCCAACCAACCCCTTGATGGGTCCCACCAACCCGATGATTGGGCAGGTAGAACTTGCCCTTGGTGCCATCATGGGTTGACCAGATGGGTCTCTGGTGGTGCCACCATGGGTTGACCAGGTGGGACTCCAGTGGTGCCACCTTGGGTTGGGTAGGTAGAACTTGCCCTTGGTGCCACCATGGCTTGACCAGATGGGTCTCTGGTGGTGCCACCACGAGTTGACCAGGTGGGTCTCTGGTGGTGCCACCTTGGGTTGACCAGGTGGGTCTCTGGTGGTGCCACCAAGGGTTGACCAGGTGGGACTCCATCGGTGCCACCTTGGGTTGGGCAGGTAGAACCTGCTCTTGGTGCCACCACGGGTTGACCAGGTGGGACTCTATCAGTTGCCACCATGGGTTGGGCAGGTAGAACCTGCTCTTGGTGCTACCACAGGTTGACCAAGTGGGTCTCCAGTGGTGCCACCATGGTTTGACCAGGCAGAACTTGCCCTTGGTGCCACCATGGGTTGACCAGATGGTTCTCTGGTGGTGCCACCATGGGTTGGCTGGGTGGGACTCCATCAGTGCCACCTTGGGTTGGGCGGGTAGAACCTGCTCTTGGTGCTACCATGGGTTGACCAGGTGGATCTCTGGTGGTGCCACCATGGTTTGACCAGGCAGAACTTGCCCTTGGTGCCACCATGGGTTGACCAGATGGGTCTCTGATGGTGCCACCGTGGGTTGGCTGGTTGGGACTCCATTGGTGCCACCACAGGTTGGGCAGGTAGAACCTGCTCTTGGTGCCACCATGGGTTGACCAGGCAGAACTTGCCCTTGGTGCCACCATGGGTTGACCAGATGGGTCTCCGGTGGTACCACCACGGGTTGGCCGGGTGGGACTCCATGGGTGCCCCACCCCAGCAGGTGACGGGACGGCGCGCGTGTCCTGGGCAGGTCCTGAGGAACATGGTGCACTGCGCGGACCTGAGCAACCCCACCAAGCCGCTGGCGCTCTACCGGCAGTGGACGGAGCGCATCATGGAGGAGTTCTTCCGCCAGGGCGACCGGGAGCGGGAGCGGGGGATGGAGATCAGCCCCATGTGCGACAAACACACCGCCTCCGTGGAGAAGTCCCAGGTAGGGGACCACCCCGGTGGCCTCGGGGGACATCGAGGGGGAAAGGGGACAACCCAACTGGTGAGCTTGGACGGGGAGCACAAGGTGGTTCCGTCATGGCCCCAGTTGGGTGGCCCCAAGCACGGGCATCTTGTGGGGATGAGGAGGCCAAGGGCCACCATGATGGCCATGACTAGGTGTCACCAAGCATGGGGACATCCCATGGGTGCCACCATGATGTCCCCAAGTAGGCATCCCATGAAGACAAGGGACCCTTGGTGCCACCATGATGTCCCCAAGTGGGCATCCCATGGGGACAAAGACCCTTGGTACCACCATGATGTCCCCAAGTGGGCATCCCATGGGGAAAGAGACCACCATGGTGCCACCACGATGTCCCCAAGTGGGCATCCCATGGGTACAAAGACCCTTGATGCCACCATGATGTCCCCAACTGGGCATGTCATGGTGACGGGGACCCTTGATGCCACCACGATGTCCCCAACCAGGAATCTCATGGAGACAGGGACCCTTGGTGCCACCATGATGTCCCCAACTGGGCATCCCATGGGTACAAAGACCCTTGGTGCCACCATGATGTCCCCAACACTGTGTCCCATGGACACAAGGACCCTTGATACCACCATGATGTCCCCAAGTGGGCGTCCCATGGGCACAAAGACCCTTGATGCCACCATGATGTCCCCAAGTGGGTGTCCCATGGGGACAAGAACCCTTGATGCCACCATGATGTCCCCAAATGGGCATCCCATGGGGACAAAGACCCTTGATGCCACCATGATGTCCCCAAAATGGTGTCCCATGGGGACAGAGACCACCATGGTGCCACCACGATGTCCCCAAGTGGGCATCCCATGGGGACAAGGAGTACAAGTGCCACCACGATGGCCATGACTAGGTGTCACCAAGCATGGGCGTCCCATGGGGACAGGGAGCCTTGGTGCCACCATGATGTCCCCAGGTGGGCATCCCATGAGGAGAGGGTCCCTGGTGCCACCATGATGTCCCCAAGTGGGCATCCCATGGGGAAAGAGACCACCATGGTGCCACCATGATGTCCTCAACTGAGTGTCCCATGGGTACAAAGACCCTTGATGCCACCACGATGTCCCCAAGTGGGCATCCCATGGGTACAAAGACCCTTGGTGCCACCATGATGTCCCCCAAGTGGGCATCCCATGGGGACAAAGACCATTGGTGTCACCATGATGTCCCCAAGTGGGCGTCCCATGGGTACAAAGACCCTTGATGCCACCACGATGTCCTCAAGTGGGTGTCCCATGAGGACAAAGACCCTTGGTGCCACCATGATGTCCCCAACCAGGCATCCCATGGGGACAAGGACCCGTTGTTCCACCATGATGTCCCCAACACTGTGTCCCATGGACACAAAGACCCTTGGTGCCACCATGATGTCCCCAAAATGGTGTCCCATGGGTACAAAGACCCTTGATGCCACCACGATGTCCCCAGGTGGGTGTCCCATGGGGGCAAAGACCCTTGGTGCCACCATGATGTCCCCAAGTAGGCATCCCATGAAGACAGGGACCCTTGGTACCACCATGATGTCCTCATCTGAGTGTCCCATGGGCACAAAGACCCTTGGTGCCACCATGATGTCCCCAACATGGTGTGTCATGGGGACAAGGACCCTTGGTGCCACCATGATGTCCCCAGGTGGGCGTCCCATGGGGACAAAGACCCTTGATGCCACCATGATGTCCCCAAGTGGGCATCCCATGGGGAAAGAGACCACCACGGTGCCACCACACCATCCTTGCTCCCCACCAACCCCACGCCAACCAGCTGTCCCTCCACCCCGCTACCAGTTGCCACCAGGAGATCCCCCCAAGATGTCCCCAAATTTGGGTTGGGGGGGTGCCACACAAGTCACGTGACCT
>NW_015091625.1:0-2630 GCF_001431845.1 Calidris pugnax | reverse complement strand
GCCATCCCAACCCAAGCAGAACCTTCCCCTGTGACCCGAGAGGTCCAGCCCAGCCACGGTGAGAGATGCTGGGAAGGGGGATGCCCTACTCCAGCCTCTCCTCCCACCCCAATGCTAATCTAGGGGCAGCTAACCAAAGCTCTACTCTCAAACACAGTGTGAAAGACTGTCATGAAGAAAACAAAGCCATTACTTCATTTTCCCCCTTTGCAATTTGCTTCAATTAGTACTTTTTTCATGGCTAGGGATGCTGTGCAAATGCTATTACTGCTATTCATAGCATACAATCAATCTACATATATGGTTTCTTCTGATGGTAACGTACAAATAGCATGTCTCATGTTTTCAAAATCACTTGACTTAATTTGTACAATGTTTGCAGATCCTTCCAGTCAGAAAAGATGGTATAAATTATTGTTTCCATGTGCTGTTTCCTTCAAATAAGTATAGACTTTATCTAGACTCCAGTTTTTTTCTTCATGGATCTTTCTGTTGATTCTTAATCAATCTCTGTTGATTCTGTCAAAGGCAGACGCTAAAGTGTAATGTTAATTATTGCCATTACAAGCATAGATGATCAGACTGTTCAGTGCAAAGGTTTTGTGCTTTTTAGAAAAAAATCGAGTCACTCCTACTTATGACATTTATCTAAATAGGCTTTTAAAACAATTTGGCGATGGAATAAACAAAAGACAGCATTTTGTTGCAGCATATTAATTTAGTCATTGCAAAAGTTTCTTATTTGCAAGTGCTTTCAGCCATTGATTGTGTCTCGGGCTCCAGCTGTGGGAGACTGGGTGCACTATTTGTACGTAGTTTATCTGGGTGGACAGGAGCAGCAGAAGCTGTCTGTTTTACTGGTATTTCTGGGAGTAAGTCAGCCAAAGTCCTGACTCCTATTTACACCCACACAGCACCACACCAAATTCTGGGACACTGGACCTGAACCCGGGTCCCATGTTCCTGGAAAGCCACTGTTCAAGTAATTCAGAGCTAGAGCCTTTTTAAAAATGAAGGATTGCATTGGATTAATGAGCACACAGGCTCTGAACTAATCTGGAATAAACGGGCATCCCTCCATTTCCAAGCTACTTCAGGTGTAACAGCCAGGTATCTGGAACTGATTTAACTGTAACATTACAGCTGTCAGAGGAAAACATACTTTTCTATGAGTTCATAAGGCATTTTATAGCGTGGAATCAATGTGCATTAAGTTCCACAATTTCTTACCTACAAAGGCTTGGATTCAACTCCCAAAGCACACCCTATTACTACATAATGTGGCAAAAGTAATTTCTGGAATCACTCTCCAGTCCTTTAGGATTAAATTCAACATTAGTACGTTCCCCACATGCTTCAAAACAAAATCTGTGTGAAAGATGGTGAATGCTGCAGTTAGGCCCAAGACCACTATTAAAATAATAAACTAAAGCAAAATTTATTGTGTATTGGAAACTACCATTCATAACACTCCAGAGAGGATACAAGTCTGAAGTAACACCAAAGGAGATAAATGTCTCCGTTACTGTATATCTCTCTTTTCTCTCCAGCACAGTAACAGGTTCTATTTAAGCTCTAGAGGACACCATCACCTTGCCCCTCTTGTTGGTAAAGATTTTAGCCACTAAATATACTCTTAACAAGTCAGTATTTATTAGGCTCTCATCCAAAGACGGACAGTGTAGCGATAGGATGAGGGGTAATGGTTTTAAACTGAAATAGGGTAGATTTAGATTAGATATTAGGAAGAAAGTCTTTACTTTCAAGATGGTGAGACACTGGAACAGTTGCAAATCCTCCTGCAAATCCCACACGGGTTGTGGAGCCAGAGGTGGCAACAGAGGTGCACAGAGGAACAGCATCCATCTTGGTGATGACATCAGATGTCCAAAACCTAATACTATTCCCTATGATCTCTGACAGTTAAGCCTTAATCAAATGGGAGCATGCCTGGGCATTCTAACCTTACAGTCGTCTGTAGTGTTAAATCACTACAGAGGTCCCTGGATCAGTTTTGGCCCATGCTGACTGGAAGTCTCCCAAAAACTTCCCAGGCAAATTCTGGGAGTTGGGACAAGCCAAGGACTGCTCCTGATGAGCAGCTTCTCATTTCTCTCATTTCTTACTGCAGAGCACAGTGACAAATTCTGGCATCTTGGTAACGGGTCAAATTTCCCCACTTTTTAGAGTCAATGCTTGCGGGTAGGTAGCATCACTATCCCTCAGTAAAATGCTATGCGAGACTTTCTGGTTATGTTTTTTTCAAATATGGAATAGAAAAATAGAAAAAAAGATTCTAGGTTCACACTTGCCAATTTTTTTCCTATTTGCTGCCCCTAAACTGCTTCCACTGGCTACACAGATTCCTCTATGAGACAAAGCCCACTGACAATAAAATTACTTTTCTTAGGTACTTCCATGTACCTCCCAAAAAGCCAGCCAGTGTCCCAGTGACCAGCCACAGGGCAAAGCCATTCATCCAAGCACGGGGCTGCACTTACAGACTGAGGAGAGCAGCCCTTTGGCTCATCATGTTTTTCAATACCGCACTAGAGCTTCCTAAAAAAAACCAGTGGCCCTAATTTTTTGCGATTGCCAAGCGGCAGGAGGTGACTTGTTTTGAACTAGGA
>NW_015091624.1:2001-6377 GCF_001431845.1 Calidris pugnax | reverse complement strand
AGTGTGCCCAGGTGGCCAAGTAGGCCAACGGTATACTGGCCTGGATCAGGAATAGCGTGGCCAGCAGGAGCACGGAAGTCATCGTGCCTCTGTACTGGGCACTGGTGAGGCCTCACCTCGAGTGCTGTGTTCAGTTCTGGGCCCCTCACTACAGGAAGGACATTGAGCTGCTGGAGCGTGTCCAGAGGAGAGCCACCAAGCTGGCGAGCAGTCTAGAGAACAAGTCATATTGTTCTCTATGGAGGAGAGTCTGAGGGAACTGGGCATATTTAGTTTGGAGAAGAGAAGGCTGAGGGGAGGCCTCATTGCCCTCTACAACTCCCTGAGAGGAGGTTATAGAGAGGTGGGGGTTTGCCTGTTCTCCCAAGGGAATAATGACAGGAGCAGAGGAAATGGTCTGAAGTTGGGGCAGGGGAGGTTTAGATGAGATCTCAGGAAGACTTACTTTTCTGGGAGAATGGTCAGGCACTGGAACAGCCTGCCCAGGGAGGTGGTGGATCCCTCATCCCTGGAAGTATTCAAGAAAGGTGTAGATGTGGCTCTTCATGGATTGTAGAGGTGGCTCTAGTGCGCGGGATTGTTGGTTTGTGTCTGTGGTGGTTTTTGTTTTGTTTTGTTTTGTGGTTGGACTTGTTGATCTCAAAGGTCCCTTCTAATCATTAATATTCTGTGATTCTATGCAAATGGTTCTCTCCGGCACAGCTTCCCAGAACCACTGAGGCTGGAAGGCGCCAGCTTCCACCTCATCTGTGCTGCCTCTTCAGGTTTCATTTTTAGTCAGGAGCTCCTTTCTCACCCCTGCCAGCCTCCTGCCAACCTTGTTTGACTTCCAGTCTGTTGTGGTGGACTGCTCTGCAGCTGGAAGAGATCCTTGACCACTCAAACAGCTCTCTGCACCCATGTTTGTAGAGCTGTATCTCATGGGACGCTTCCAATCAGGTCCCTCAGTGCACCAGGACCTGCTCTCCTGATGTCCTGCTCTTGGCCTTGTTCCCTCCTTTCAGGATCCTCAACTCTACCTTCTCATGCATGACCCTGACCAGGTTTTCCTTTTTTGTAAGTATGAGGTCTCAACGGGGAACCACATACTCACTGCCTCCTGCGTCACCCCGTTAGAGGATGATGTCAATATTCTCCAAAAAAACCTCCTGCGTGGCTCGCACCTTGCAATGCTGGCCCTTCAGGAAATACTGGAGTAGTTTAGGTCTGCCATGAGGACCAGGGCCTGCAAATATGAGGCTTCTTCCCGTTTTCTGAAGAAGGCCTCATCTCCTTCTTCTCCTGATCGTGGGATCCATAGCAGACATCCACCCACCATAACGTTGCCCATGTTGTTCTGCCCTCTCATATTGACGCCTCAGCTCCCAGCTGACTCCACATCGCCAGACAGAGCTCCCTGCACTCCTGCTCCTCTCTGCCATCATGGACAACTTCCTCTCCAACTACGGATCTATGGCCTTACCAGGACCAGACCCTAGAGTTTCTCCAAGAGGTGTTTTTTGTAGTGCTCCTCATCTCCTCATGCTGTTCTCTTTGAGAGACACCACAGCGAGGGTCAGCCATCTGCACACAAGCATCAACAGCTGCCTCAGCCCAGGAGGACATTGAGAAACTCTGGGATTTTGGCTAACAGAAACCTCTTAACCCCATAGATAAGGGCATGCTGGGACCTGATCAGCTGAGCAGGGACCCTCACGAGAAGGGTCTGGGCACTACGAGCTACCCCATATGACCAGTGGTGCACGCTAACCATCAACCAGGCCAGCTGCGTATGGAGCTGCATTAGGAGGAGCCTGGGACATCAAGGCAACTTGAGTTATCATCTTCCTGGTCTCAGCACTGGTGTGGCCCCACAGAAACAGTTATTTCCCAGTGTGAGGCTCCCCATGTTGGAGAAGGAGGAAGGAAGTGTCCTGAAGAGTGTCCCGAGGAGGTCTGCCAATGTGGTGTTTGGGACCTGGTGCACACGACCTGTGTGGTATGTCTGAGGGACAAGAGCTTCTTTGGCCCAGAATTGTGGAGCCTCCAGACAATACAGGAGGAGCCTGAGAGTGTTTGACGGGTGGATTCAGAGACGGTGGAGATTTTCTGCACAGTGGAAAACAGCATCAAAAAGAAATAATGCCACAAAGTGCAGCTTGGATGGAGAAGACTGAACATAAGAAGGGAGAAATGTCACTCCAAGGCCACTGCTGTTGTGCAAGAGGTCACTCTGGATCACCCAAGGCTTTAGGTTTCAAGACGGAGCCAGGGAGGATGGAGAGATATCAGGAAAGGAAGGAATGAAGATGTTCAGGTGAGAACAAAATGCAGTACCAACGTGGATGTCTATACCCCATATGACCAGTGGTGCACGCTAACCATCAGCCAGGCCAGCTGCGTATGGAGCTGCATTAGGAGGAGCCTGGGACATCAAGACATCTTGAGTTATTATCTTCCTGGTCTCAGCACTGGTGTGGCCCCACAGAAACAGTTATTTCCCAGTGTGAGGCTCCCCATGTTGGAGAAGGAGGAAGGAAGTGTCCTGAAGAATGTCCCAAGGAGGTCTGCCAATGTGGTGTTTGGGACCTGGTGCACACGACCTGTGTGGGATGGCTGTGGGACATGGGGTTCTTTGGCCCAGAATTGTGGAGCCTCCAGACAATACAGGAGGAGCCTGAGAGTGTTTGACGGGTGGATTCAGAGACGGTGGAGATTTTCTTCACAGTGGAAAACAGCATCAAAAAGAAATAATGCCACAAAGTGCAGCTTGGATGGAGAAGACTGAACATAAGGAGGGAGAAATGTCACTCCAAGGCCATTGTTGTTGTGCAAGAGGTCACTCTGGATCACCCAAGGCTTTAGGTTTCAAGGCGGAGCCAGGGAGGATGGAGAGATATCAGCAAAAGAAGGAAAGAGGCACAGGCGATGCCATACTGTAGGACAGCCCATAATGGAGATGATAGAGGGATGTAGAAAGGCTTAAAGTCCCCCCAGAAAGATGAGCCATTGGATATGGCTATGGTCTCTGCCACTGAAGTCCATGAGAACACGCTTTATCCTTATAGCACTGGGGCCTCATTGGCTCCTTGTCCATAACCAGGAGCCTGGGAGGTGTCATACCATAATTCTGCCCTCGGCGTCACACATCCCCACATCCCACTGCCCCAGGAAGAGCCCTGAGCAACATGTGAGGGACAGGATCTCCCCTCCCAGGGGCTGGGGATCAGTTAGTTCATGGGTTCAGGGCTCAGCCTTTTGGATTGATGTGACACATTAAGGTTTACGGTGCATGAGAGCCACCTTTACATCACCTTTGCCTGTCATCTGTGCCTCCAGCTTTCTGCTCTAACCCGCCCCAGGGAGGCTTTCACAGTGCTCTGAGGCTCAAAGAAACTTTGGAGTTTGCATCTGATTTTGATTCCTGGAGAGGCTTCTGACTCTTTCAGTGTCTGATGTTCATGGACTTGGCCCCAAACCCACCAGAGAGGTCATTAAAATGCCTTGAGCTGTTCCTCTGCTGCTGAGCTGGGCTGGGCTCCTGGGACAGAGGGAGCTCCTGGCCATGGGGCAGCGCTGCAGAGAGACAGCTCTGCCCAGAGCAGCTCCTCTGCCAAGCGCAGCAGGGCTGAGGGCACTGCCTGCAGGCACCGAGGGCAGACCAGCAGGGCAGAGAGAGGTTAAAGGCGGTCTGGGCTGGGTGGATGGCTGAGAGCTCACTGGAGGAGAAACCTTCACAGCCCTCTACATGGTAAGTCTCTGGCTGCAGGACAATGAGCATGAGCTTCCTGGAGAGGTCTCAGAAACCTGTCACAGCACACAGAGACCTCGCTCCAACGCAGAGGAGGAGGAGATGCTCCAAAACAGGGCTTCCCTGCAGAACTCTCAGGGAGAGGAGTCGTGACGGCTGCCTTCTCCTGGGGAGGGCTGCAGGGTGTGAAGCTGGGTGTGCAGCCAGGGGTGCCCAGGGTTGTCCTGCAGAGTAGGGTCCCTGCACCCCAGGGGTCTGTGTGCCAGGGCAGGGACATGTCTCCTGTCAGTGTCATCTCTCAGTCTGCCCGGGGAGCTCCTCACAGCGCTGCAGGGAGAAGCTGTGGGTGGAAGGAGTGACCCTTAGCAGGGCTCCTCTTCCATCGAGAAGGTGCTGTGGGGCACTGGGCTGCTCACAGCTCCAGGACAGCGGCAGGGGCAGCTTGTCAAGAAGCACATCAAGGCAGGGGCTCCCAGGAAGGACAGGTGTTTTCCAGGACAGGAGAAGGAGACTCCTACAGCATTACACTGAGGGATGAGCCGGGCTTTGAAGAACTGGATTAAGTTCCTTCACCTGTGCCTTTTCCTACAGAAAACTCAACCATCTCTTCAGTGTTTTACGGACCCGCTCCTTAGGACATGCCAAA
>NW_015091624.1:0-391 GCF_001431845.1 Calidris pugnax | reverse complement strand
TGCTGAGGATCCCCTCGGAGCAGGGACGGCACAAAGCCTTTTCCACCTGCCTCCCTCACCTGGCCGTGGTCTCCCTGTTTATCACCACTGCCACGTTTGCCTACCTGAAGCCTCCCTCCATCTCCTCCCCAACCCTGGACCTTGGGATGGCAGTGCTGTACTCAGTGATGCCTCCAGCAGTGAACCCCCTCATCTACAGCATGAGGAACCAGGAGCTTAATGATGCACTGAAGAAACTCCTTCAATCACTTGTCTTTCAGCAGTGAGAAGCAGCCCATGTGTCTCTTCAGAACTGATTTTGAATTCATGTCGGGAACTTCCTGTTCTTTGGGTATTTTATTTGTGATAATCCTGTTACCCAAGAGTGCCTTCACTCCATTTCCCAGAGGCC
>NW_015091623.1:1134-6056 GCF_001431845.1 Calidris pugnax | reverse complement strand
TTTTGGGGAGGAAACAGGAATTCTGGAGATGATACAGGGCTTTAGGACGGGAGATGGAGGGACATGGGAGGGACGGATGGTTATGGGGTGGACAGAGACTAATGGGGGGCAACTTATGGGGCAGGATGTGTGGGTCTGACCCACAGAGGAGCCCTGAGACACCCCTCAATGGGGATTTTGAGGAAGGATACCAGGATTTCAGGAGAGAGGGAGGGCTTTGGGAGGGAGGATGGAGGGATATGGAAGGGAGGGACGGTTATGGGGCGGACGGAGACTTCTGGGGGGCAACTTATGGGGCAGGATCTGTGGGTCTGACCCACAGAGGGGTCCTGAGACACCCCTGGATGGGGATTTTGGGGAAGAATACCAGGATTTCAGGACAGAGGGAGGGCTTTAGGAGATGGGATGGATGGTTATGGAAGGGATGGATGTCTATGGGGCGGATGGAGACTTATGGGGGGCAACTTATGGGGCAGGATCCGTGGGTCTGACCCACAGAGGAGCCCTGAGACACCCCTGGATGGGGATTTTGGGGAAGAATACTGGGATTTTAGGAGGGACGAAGGGGTTTAGGAGGAGGGATGGATGATTATGGTGGTGATGGATGGTTATGGGGCGGATGTTGGGGTCTGGGGGGCACTTGTGGGGCAGGATCTATGGGTCTGACCCATAGAAGGGCCATGAGGTGGATCCTCCATGGGGATTTTGGGGAGGAAACAGGAATTCTGGAGAAGATACAGGGCTTTGGGATGGGAGATGGATGGTTATGGTGGTGACGGTTGGTTATGGGGCGGACGAGGACTTCTGGGGGGCAACTTATGGGGCAGGATCCGTGGGTCTGACCCACAGAGGGGCCCTGAGACACCCCTCGATGGCTCCTCCATGAGGACTTTGGGGAAGGATAGTGGGATTTCAGTAGAGAGGGAGGTCTTTAGGAGATGGGGATGGATGGTTATGGTGGTGACGGTTGGTTATGGGGCAGACAAAGACTTATGGGGGGCAACTTATGGGGCAGGATGTGTGGGTCTGACCCACAGAGGGGCTCTGAGACACCCCTTGATGGCTCCTCCATGGGGATTTTGGGGAGGAAACAGGAATTCTGGAGAAGATACTGGACTTTAGGAGATGGAGATCGATGGTTATGGTGGTGACGGTTGGTTATGGGGCGGACGGGGACTTATGGGGGGCAACTTATGGGGCAGGATCCGTGGGTCTGACCCACAGAGGAGCCCTGAGACACCCCTCAATGGCTCCTCCATGGGGATTTTGGGGAAGGATACCAGGATTTCAGGACAGAGGGAGGGTTTTAGGAGATGGGGATGGATGGTTGTGGGAGGGATGGACGGTTATGGGGCGGACGGAGACTTCTGGGGGGCAACTTATGGGGCAGGATCTGTGGGTCTGACCCACAGAGGGGTCCTGAGACACCCCTGGATGGGGATTTTGGGGAAGAATACCAGGATTTCAGGACAGAGGGAGGGCTTTAGGAGATGGGATGGATGGTTATGGAAGGGATGGATGTCTATGGGGCGGATGGAGACTTATGGGGGGCAACTTATGGGGCAGGATCCGTGGGTCTGACCCACAGAGGAGCCCTGAGACACCCCTGGATGGGGATTTTGGGGAAGAATACTGGGATTTTAGGAGGGACGAAGGGGTTTAGGAGGAGGGATGGATGATTATGGTGGTGATGGATGGTTATGGGGCGGATGTTGGGGTCTGGGGGGCACTTGTGGGGCAGGATCTATGGGTCTGACCCATAGAAGGGCCATGAGGTGGATCCTCCATGGGGATTTTGGGGAGGAAACAGGAATTCTGGAGAAGATACTGGACTTTAGGAGATGGAGATCGATGGTTATGGTGGTGACGGTTGGTTATGGGGCGGACGGGGACTTATGGGGGGCAACTTATGGGGCAGGATCCGTGGGTCTGACCCACAGAGGAGCCCTGAGACACCCCTCAATGGCTCCTCCATGGGGATTTTGGGGAAGGATACCAGGATTTCAGGACAGAGGGAGGGTTTTAGGAGATGGGGATGGATGGTTGTGTGAGGGATGGACATCTATGGGGCGGACGGGGACTTCTGGGGGGCAACTTATGGGGCAGGATCCGTGGGTCTGACCGGCAGAGGGCCATGAGACACTCCTCGATGGCGTCGCGCTGGGCCTTGGTGAGGGAGCGGCCGCGGGAGAGGCGGTAGATGGTGTGGAGCATGGAGTCCACCATGATGGCGCGGTGCTCGGTGCCGGCGAAGAGGGGGGCGCATTTGGTGACCAGGGGCAGCACCGCCTGGCACAGGTACCGGTTCAGCGCCAGCGCCATCTCCGTCGTGCTGAAGGTCGCCTGGTGTGGGGCGGGAGAAGGGTCACTTGTGGGGCAGGACCCACGGAGGGACCTCCCTTCCACTTGGAAGGGCAGCATCATCCAACACGGAGAACATCGTCTCCGTCCTGGGGTGGGATCAGGGTGATTTGGGGTGATTTGGGGGTGATTTGGGGGCAGGATACCATGGGGAGGGTCACTTATGGGGCAGGAGTGCATCACTTGTGGGGCAGGACCCACGGAGGGACCTCCCTTCCACTTGGAAGGGCAGCATCATCCAACACGGAGAACATCGTCTCCGTCCTGGGGTGGGATCAGGGTGATTTGGGGTGATTTGGGGGGCAGGATCTCATGGGGAGGGTCACTTATGGGGCAGGAGTGCATCACTTGGGGGGCAGGACCCACGGAGGGACCTCCCTTCCACTTGGGAGGGCAGCATCGACCAGTACGGAGAGAATTGTCTTCGTCTTGGGGTGGAATGAGGGTCGTTTGGGGTGATTTGGGGGGCAGGATCTCATGGGGAGGGTCACTTATGGGGCAGACAGGTCCTTTATGGGGCAGGAGAGGGTCACTTGTGGGGCAGGACCCACGGAGAGACCTCCCTTCCACTTGGAGGGGCAGCGTTGGCCAATACGGAGAACATCGTCCTCATCTTGGGGAGGGATGGAGGTCATTTGGGGTGATTTGGGGGTAACTTAGGGGTCACTTGGGGGGCAGAACCCCATGAGGAAGCTCACTTGGGGGGCAGGATCTCATAGGGAGGGTCACTTGTGGGGCAGGACCCATGGAGGGACCTCCCTTCCACTTGTGGGGCAGCATCGTCCAACACGGAGAACATCATCTCCATCCTGGGGTGGGATCAGGGTGATTTGGGGTGATTTGGGGGTCACTTGGGGGGCAGGATCCCATGGGGAGGGTCACTTGTGGGGCAGAAGGGTCACTTGTGGGGCAGGACCCACAGAAGGACCTCCCTTCCACTTGGAAGGGCAGCGTTGGCCAACATGGAGAGCATCTTCTTCATCTTGGGGTGGGATGGGGGTGATTTGGGGTGATTTGGGGGTGATTTGTGGGGCAGAACCCCATGGAGATGGTCACTTGTGGGGCAGGAGAGGGTCACTTGTGGGGCAGGACCCACGGAGGGACCTCCCTTCCACTTGGGGGGCAGCGTCGCCCAACAAGGAGAACATCATCTCCATCACGGTGAAGGAACCATGTGGGATGGGGGTGATTTGGGGTCATTTGGGGGTCACTTGGGGGGCAGGATCCCATGGGGAGGGTCACTTGTGGGGCAGAAGGGTCACTTGTGGGGCAGGACCCACAGAAGGACCTCCCTTCCACTTGGAAGGGCAGCGTTGGCCAACATGGAGAGCATCTTCTTCATCTTGGGGTGGGATGGGGGTGATTTGGGGTGATTTGGGGGTGATTTGTGGGGCAGAACCCCATGGAGATGGTCACTTGTGGGGCAGGACCCACGGAGGGACCTCCCTTCCACTTGGGGGGCAGCGTCGCCCAACAAGGAGAACATCATCTCCATCACGGTGAAGGAACCATGTGGGATGGGGGTGATTTGGGGGTCACTTGGGGGGCAGAAGGGTCACTTGTGGGGCAGGAGAGGGTCACTTGTGGGGCAGGAGAGGGTCACTTGTGGGGCAGGAGAGGGTCACTTGTGGGGCAGGAGAGGGTCACTTGTGGGGCAGGAGAGGGTCACTTGTGGGGCAGGAGAGGGTCACTTGTGGGGCAGGAGAGGGTCACTTGTGGGGCAGGAGAGGGTCACTTGTGGGGCAGGAGAGGGTCACTTGTGGGGCAGGAGAGGGTCACTTGTGGGGCAGGAGAGGGTCACTTGTGGGGCAGGAGAGGGTCACTTGTGGGGCAGGAGAGGGTCACTTGTGGGGCAGGAGAGGGTCACTTGTGGGGCAGGAGAGGGTCACTTGTGGGGCAGGAGAGGGTCACTTGTGGGGCAGGAGAGGGTCACTTGTGGGGCAGGAGAGGGTCACTTGTGGGGCAGGACCCACAGAGGGACCTCCCTTCCACTTGGAGGGCAGCATCACCCAACAAGGAGAGCATCATCTCCATCATGGTGAAGGCAGCGTGTGGGATGGGGGTGATTTGGGGGTCACTTGGGGGGCAGAACCCCATGGAAAGGGTCACTTATGGGGCAGAGGGGTCACTTATGGGGCGGGAGAGGGTCACTTGTGGGGCAGGACCCACAGAAGGACCCGCCGTCACCTGGGAGGGCAGCGTTGGCCAACATGGAGAGCATTGTCTTCGTCTTGGGGTGGGATGAGGGTCGTTTGGGGTGATTTGGGGGTGATTTGTGGGGCAGAAACTCCCAAAAGGGGTCACTTGTGGGGCAGAGGGGTCACTTATGGGGCAGAAGAGGGTCACTTGTGGGGCAGAACCCACGGAGGGACCTCCCTTCCACTTGGAGGGCAGCGTTGGCCAACAAGGAGAACATCATCTCCATCACAGTGAAGGAACCATGTGGGATGGGGGTGATTTGGAGTCATTTGGGGGTCACTTTGGGGGCAGAACCCCACGGAGAGGGTCACTTATGGGGCAGAGGGGGGTCATTTGTGGGGCAGGACCCATGGAAGGACCCA
>NW_015091623.1:0-1046 GCF_001431845.1 Calidris pugnax | reverse complement strand
GAGGATCACTTATGGGGCAGACAGGTCCTTTATGGGGCAGGAGAGGGTCACTTGTGGGGCAGGACCCACGGAGAGACCTCCCTTCCACTTGGAGGGGCAGCGTTGGCCAGTACGGAGAACATCGTCCTCATCTTGGGGAGGGATGGAGGTCATTTGGGGTGATTTGGGGGTAACTTAGGGGTCACTTGGGGGGCAGAACCCCATGAGGAAGCTCACTTGGGGGGCTGGAGGGCGTCACTTGTGGGGCAGGACCCACGGATGGATCCACGGATGGACCCACGGTCACTTGTGGGGCAGAAACCCATAGAAAAGGTCACTTATGGGGCAGGACCCACGGTCACTTGTGGGGCAGAAACCCATAGAAAAGGTCACTTATGGGGCAGGACCCACGGTCACTTGTGGGGCAGAAACCCATAGAAAAGGTCACTTATGGGGCAGGACCCACGGTCACTTGTGGGGCAGAAACCCATAGAAAAGGTCACTTATGGGGCAGGACCCACGGTCACTTGTGGGGCAGAAACCCATAGAAAAGGTCACTTATGGGGCAGGACCCACGGTCACTTGTGGGGCAGAAACCCATAGAAAAGGTCACTTATGGGGCAGGACCCACGGTCACTTGTGGGGCAGAAACCCATAGAAAAGGTCACTTATGGGGCAGGACCCACGGTCACTTGTGGGGCAGAAACCCATAGAAAAGGTCACTTATGGGGCAGGACCCACGGTCACTTGTGGGGCAGAAACCCATAGAAAAGGTCACTTATGGGGCAGGACCCACGGTCACTTGTGGGGCAGAAACCCATAGAAAAGGTCACTTATGGGGCAGGACCCACGGTCACTTGTGGGGCAGAAACCCATAGAAAAGGTCACTTATGGGGCAGGACCCACGGTCACTTGTGGGGCAGAAACCCATAGAAAAGGTCACTTATGGGGCAGAGGGGGGTCACTTATGGGGCAGGAGAGGGTGTCACTTATGGGGCAGGACCCACGGTCACTTGTGGGGCATCGTTGGCCAACAAGGAGAGCATCATCTCCATCTTGGAGTTGGA
>NW_015091622.1:13724-18261 GCF_001431845.1 Calidris pugnax | reverse complement strand
CGCCAGCTCCGCCCCTCCCCTTAGCGCTCCTCCGCGCTCTCCCATTGGCCAGCGCCGCGCGCGGCAGCGCCCCTTCCCCTGCGCAGCCGCCGAACCTCTTCCGGCGGGGGGGGAAGCCGCGCTTCCATTGGCCGCCGCCCGCCGATGCCCCGCCCTCTCCCCGCTCCCATTGGCCGGCGCCGCCGCAAGGTCCCGGCCATAGAGTCGCCAAGGGCGCGCGGGGCCAGAGCGGCCGCCCCTGGGCGCCGCCATGTTGGAGGGCGGGGGAGCGGGAGGACCGTCGCCATGGCAACCGCCCCCCCCAGGCCTGGCGCCGCTAATTAGGCCCTAATTAGGCCCCGGGGCGGGTTTTATTCCTCATTATTCTAAATTTATCCCTTAAAAATGCGCAAAAGTTATTCCATCACCCTTAATTTATTATTATTATTTATTATTTTTATTATTGCTTCCTGTTCTGCCTTAAATTCTACGTTTTTAATGTCTATATTAATCCCCCCCCGGCTCTAATTAACGCCCGCCATCTGTTAAATAATAATTAACACCGAATTAATGCATTAATCGCCCCCCCCACTCAGTCTCCCCCCTTCATTTCCAATGCCGATATTCAATGACCTTATGCTAATTGGGGCCTAATGAGTGATTTCTTCATTAAATAGCGGCTGTCGCTCGCGCGCATTCGTTGTCCCTAATTAACTTCCCCTTGTTTTTAATTGTTTTTAGCTATAAAATTCCTTATTGTTAATAATCATTGGTTTTATTCCTCATTATTCTAAATTTATCCCTTAAAAATGCGCAAAAGTTATTCCATCACCCTTAATTTATTATTATTATTTATTATTTTTATTATTGCTTCCTGTTCTGCCTTAAATTCTACGTTTTTAATGTCTATATTAATCCCCCCCCGGCTCTAATTAACGCCCGCCATCTGTTAAATAATAATTAACACCGAATTAATGCATTAATCGCCCCCCCCACTCAGTCTCCCCCCTTCATTTCCAATGCCGATATTCAATGACCTTATGCTAATTGGGGCCTAATGAGTGATTTCTTCATTAAATAGCGGCTGTCGCTCGCGCGCATTCGTTGTCCCTAATTAACTTCCCCTTGTTTTTAATTGTTTTTAGCTATAAAATTCCTTATTGTTAATAATCATTGATTATTCATTAGTATTGTTTGGAAATTATCGATTTTAATTACTTTTCTTTATGGAATCGCCAGTTTCTTTCCCTCCTTTGTCGCTAAGGGAGGGTGATTAACGCCCCTCTTAATTAAACGCCCCCCGGGCGGGGAGGTGATGCCTTAATTGCTCCTAATTAGCATAATTGGAATGATGATAATTATCACAAAGACCCCGAAATGGACCCAAAACAGGGGGGAGGGGGGGGGGAGGAGGAAGGACCCAGTGTCCGGGTGGGGCCTCGTTGTCTCTTCCTGCTCCTCATTTGCATCCTCGTTTGCACCCTCATTTGCATAGGGAAATGAGCCCGGTGCCTTTTGGTGGAGGGGTTGGGGGGGTCACACCCATTTTCCACCTCCCAGGTGGTCAGGACATTGCCCCATGGAGGCCACCACCCCATGGAGGACGTGGGTCCATGGAGGCCACCACCCCATGGAGGCCACGGGCCCACAGAGGACATAGGTCCATGGAGGCCACCACCCCATGGAGGACGTGGGTCCATGGAGGCCACCACCCCATGGAGGTCATCAGCCCATGGAGGACATGGGTCCATGGAGGATGTGGGTCCATGGAGGCCACCACCCCATGGAGGACGTGGGTCCATGGAGGCCGCCACCCCATGGAGAACATCACCCCATGGAGGCCACCACCCCATGGAGGCCACTGGCCCACGGAGGTCATCAGCCCATGGAGGATGTGGGTCCATGGAGGCCACCACCCCAGGGAGAACATCACCCCATGGAGGCCACCACCCCAGGGAGGACATTGGCCCACGGAGCCCCCACCCCATGGGACCACCCAACCCCAACATGGCGGCCCCATCCCAACCCTCCTTGAGAACCTTCATCTCAAGGTGCCCTCATCCTCCTCCTGGGTGCCCTCAACTTGTCCCCCAAGGCCACCCCCCCCCCCGCCGTGGCCAGGCCACCCAACTCCCCACGGTGGCCCCACCTCAACCCCCTTTGGTGGCCTCATCTCAACCCCCTGTGGTGGCCCCACCCCAAACCCCCCCCATGACGGGTCCATCCCAACCTCCTGGAGAAGCTTCATCTGAAGGAGCCCTCAACCTCCTCCTGGGTGACTCCAGGAGAAGGTGGCTGGTGCCACCACCCCGCCACCACCCTCAACTTGTCCCCCACGGCCACCACCACCCCCCTCATGGCCTTCTGCACCGCCCTGGAGGAGAAGTAGAAGATGACGGGGTCAAGGGCGGCGTTGAGGCTGGTGAGGAGCAACGCGTAGACCCTCCAGGGGGGACTCTTCTTCTCCACGAAGCCCACCACGTGCGAGATGTTGTAGGGGGCGAAGCAGACCCCGAAGTTGACCATGGTGGCCACCGCCAGCCCCACGGCTCGTTGCTTCTTCTCCAGCGGGATGTTGGGGCGGGACAAGAGGACCCGGACGAAGTTGACGTAGCAGAAGATGGTGCTGGTGAAGGGCAGGAGGAAGAGGACGAGGAAGAGCGTGAGGCGGAGCGGGAGGACGAAGCTCAGCTGGTCCGGGGAGAAGTCATCGTAGCACTTGTAGGGGGTGGGACCTTGGTGGGCGCCAGGAGCAGAAGAAGTGGGGAGGTTGGAGTGCCGGGGGACAGCGGTGGGGCTGGAGGTGTCCAAGATGGTGGAGATGTGGGAGAGGAAGAAGTTGGGGGTGGAGATCTTGGAGCCCTTGGTGGGCTTGGAGCCGTGGGGGGCGAAGACGTCATCCATGGAGCCATCGCGGTTGGAGAACTTGAAGCCACCGGGGTTGGAGCCACCTGGGCTGGAGATCTTGAAGCCATCGTGGTTGAAGCCACCGGGGTTGGGGTCACCTGGGCTGGAGATGGTGGAGGTCCTGTGGATGAAACAATCAAGGATGGAGTACTCGGGACTGGAGCTACTGGGAGCTACTGGGCTTGAAGCCACCAGGGCTGGTGATGGCCAAGCTCTTGAAGGTCAAAACCACCGACTTGGTTGACCACCTGGAAGCCACCAGCCTTGGTTCGTTGCCCGTGAAGCCACCAGAGGTGTTGACCACCCACCTGTTGGCCACCGCCGGGTTCTTCCCACCGTGAAACTGGGCTATGAAGACCACGGAGCAAAGGGAACAGGCCAAGAGCCAGAAGACGACGCTGGCGGCCACCACCTGACAGAGTCTTCTCCTGCCCTTGTAGTGGTGGGGGAAGACCACCCCGAGGTACCGCTCGACGCTGAGGGCGGCCAAGAAGAGGCTGCTGAGGTAGATGCTGGAGAAGAAGACAAAGTTGGCCACCGGGCAGAGGATGGAAGGTAACGGCCAAGTCATGTCGGCGGCGGCTTCGGCCATCTTGAAGGGGAGGAAGAGGAGGAGGAGAAGGTCGGCGGCCGTCAAGTTGAGGAGAAGGAGGTCGGAAGGGGACACCCGGCGGCAGGCTTTGATCAAGAGGGTGACGAAGGTGAAGACGTTGGCCGGGAAGCCCACGATGAAGGTCAAGATGTAGACGGCGAGGATCCACATGGTTGGAGGAGAAGCCTGGGGAGATCCGTGGAGAGGGGAACCCTGGGGAGATACAGGGATGTGGTTGGAGGACAACCCCGAGGAGATACGTGGACAAGGTTGGAGGAGAACCCTGGGGAGATACAGGGATGTGGTTGGAGGACAACCCCGAGGAGATACGTGGCCACAGCTGGAGGACAACCCTGGGGAGATCTGTAGAGAGGGAACCCTGGGGAGATACATGGACAGGGTTGGAGGACAACCCCGAGGAGATCCTTGGACAAGGTTGGAGGAGAACCCTGGGGAGATCCGTGGAGATCCGTGGCCGCAGTTGGAGGACGTGGCTGGAGGACAACCCTGGGGAGATCCACGGCCACGGTTGGAGGGAGGACAACCCTGGGGAGATCCCTGGAGATAAGGTGGCCATGGCTGGAGGAGAACCCTGGGGAGATACGTGGAGAGAGGAACCCTGGGGAGATCCGTGGACAGGGTTGGAGGACAACCCTGAGGAGATACGTGGCCGCAGCTGGAGGACAACCCTGAGGAGATCTGTAGAGAGGGAACCCTGGGGAGATACGTGGACAAGGTTGGAGGACAACCCCGAGGAGATCCATGGACAGGGTTGGAGGAGAACCCTGGGGAGATCCGTGGAGAGGGAACCCTGGGGAGATCTGTAGAGAGGGAACCCTGGGGAGATACAGGGATGTGGTTGAAGGACAACCCCGAGGAGATCCTTGGACAAGGTTGGAGGAGAACCCCGAGGAGATCCTTGGACAGGGTTGGAGGAGAACCCTGGGGAGATCCCTGGAGATCCGTGGCTGCAGTTGGAGGACGTGGCTGGAGGACAACCCTGGGGAGATCCACGGCCACGGTTGGAGGGAGGAGAACCCTGGGGAGATCCCTGGAGAT
>NW_015091622.1:0-1066 GCF_001431845.1 Calidris pugnax | reverse complement strand
GACCCAACGTCTCCATTGACCCACCTCAACCCAACGTCTTGGTTGAACCCACTTCGACCCATCGTCTTTGTTGACCCACCTCAACTCAAGGTCCTGGTTGACCCCAACGTCTTGGTTGACCCCCCCTCAACCCATCGTCTCCATTGACCCACCTCGACCCAACGTCTCCCTTGACCCACCTCAAACCAAGGTCTTGGCTGACCCCAAGCTCTTGGTTGCCCCCACCTCGACCCAACGTCTCCGTTGACCCAAGTCAACCCAAGGTCTTGGTTGACCCCACCTCAACCCAACGTCTCCCTTGACCCACCTCAACCCAAGGTGAGGTTGACCCCAAGGTCTTGGTTGACCCCACCTGAACCCATCGTCTTCGTTGACCCAAGTCAACCCAAGGTCTTGGTTGACTTCAAGGTCTTGGTTGACCCCACCTCGACCCAACGTCTCCGTTGACCCACCTCAACCCAACGACTTGATTGACCCCAAGCTCTTGGTTGACCCCATCTCAACCCAAGGTCTTCGTTGACCCCAAGCTCTTGGTTGACTCCACCTCAACCCAAGGTCTTCATTGACCCCAAGCTCTTGGTTGACCCCATCTCAACCCAAGGTCTTGATTGACTCCAACGTCTTGGTTGACCCCATCTCAACCCAAGGTCTTCGTTGACCCCAAGCTCTTGGTTGACTCCACCTCAACCCAAGGTCTTCATTGACCCCAAGCTCTTGGTTGACCCCATCTCAACCCAAGGTCTTGATTGACTCCAACGTCTTGGTTGACCCCATCTCAACCCAAGGTCTTCGTTGACCCCAAGCTCTTGGTTGACCCCACCTCAACCCAAGGTCTTCATTGACCCCAAGCTCTTGGTTGACCCCACCTCAACCCAAGGTCTTCCTTGACCCCAAGCTCTTGGTTGACCCCAAGTTCTTGGTTGACCCCATCTCAACCCAAGGTCTTCGTTGACCCCCCGCCTCACCCCCCCCTCCCAAGCCCGGCCCAAGGAAACCTTCCACAGCTCGTGAAGCTCCAGTTTTGTTTCTTCTCCTCCACCAAACGTCTCCTCATCTCGCCCCTGAC
>NW_015091621.1:35925-37601 GCF_001431845.1 Calidris pugnax | reverse complement strand
CCCCATCTCCTCACCATGGGGTGGCCCTGATGTCCCCGTCCCCATGATGCAGGGTGACCATGATGTCCCTGTCCCCATGGGGTGGTCCCTGATGTCCCTGTCCCCATGGGGTGGTCCCTGATGTCCCCATCTCCTCATCCTGGGGTGGTCCTGATGTCCCTTGTCCCCATGGGGTGGTCCCTGATGTCCCCATCTCCTCACCCTGGGGTGGTCCTGCCATCCTTGTCCCCATGGGGTGGTCCCTGATGTCCCTGTCCCCATGGGTGGTCCTTGATGTCCCCATCTCCTCACCCTGGGAAGGGTGGTCCCTGATGTTCCTCTCCCCATGGGGTGGTCATTGATGTCCCCATCTCCTCACCATTGGGTGGTCCCTGCCATCCTTGTCCCCATGGGGTGGTCCTTGATGTCCCCATGGGGTGGTCCTTGATGTCCCCATCTCCTCACCCTGGGGTGGTCCTTGATGTCCCCATCTCCTCATCCTGGGAAGGGTGGTCCCTGATGTTCCTCTCCCCATGGGGTGGTCCCTAATGTCCTTGTCCCTGTGGGGTCATCCCTGATGTCCTTGTCCCCATGGGGTGGTCCCCAATGTCCCCATCTCCTCACCATGGGAAGGGTGGTCCCTGATGTCCCCATCTCCTCATCCTGGGGTGGGTGGTCCCTGATGTCCCCATCTCCTCACCCTGGGGTGGTCCTGCCATCCCTGTCCCCATGGGGTGGTCCCTGATGTCCCCCTCCCCATGGGTTGGCCATGATGTCCCCATGGCGCAGGGTGACCATGATGTCCCTCTCCCCATGGGGTGGTCCCCGATGTCCCTGTCCCCATGGGGTGGTCCCCAATGTCCCCATCTCCTCACCATGGGGTGGTCCCTGATGTCCACATCCCCATGGGGTGGTCCCTGATGTCCCCATCTCTTCACCATGGGGTGGTCCCTGAAGTCCCTGTCCCCATGGGGTGGTCCCTGATGTCCCCATCTCCTCACCATAGGGTGGTCCCCAATGTCCCCATCTCCTCATCCTGGGGTGGGTGGTCCCTGATGTCCCCATCTCCTCACCATGGGGTGGTCCCTGATGTCCCTGTCCCCACAGTTTGGGGTGTCCCTGTGGGTCCCTGTCCCTATCCCATGGGGTGACCTCACCACCCCTTATCCCCATGGTTTCGGGTGTCCCTATGGGTCCCTGCCCCATGGTGTGGGGTGTCCCTGTGGGTCCCTGCCCCATGGTGTGGGGTGTCCCTGTGGGTCCCTGCCCCACGGTTTGGGGTGTCCCTGTGGGTCCCTGTCCCATGGTGTGGGGTGTCCCTGTGGGTCCCTGCCCCATGGGGTGGGGTGGTCCCTATGGGTCCCTGCCCCACAGTTTGGGGTGTCCCTGATGCCCCTGTCCCCGCAGTTTGGGGTGTCTCTGTGGGTCCCTGTCCCCATCCCATGGGGTGTCCCTGTGGGTCCCTGTCCCTGTGGGTCCCTGTCCCCATGGTGTGGGGTGTCCCTGTGGGTCCCTGCCCCACAGTTTGGGGTGTCCCCCGGCAGGGGGTGGCCGGAGGGGCCTGTAGGGCTGAGCCCCGAGGAGCAGCAGCGCTGGGCCCGGCTCCTGGCCCGGCACCTCGTGGTGGCCACCCGCACCCTCACCCGCCTCTTCCTCGTCCACAGCGTCCCCGAGTCCCTCAAGGTGACCCCCACCCC
>NW_015091621.1:26750-28239 GCF_001431845.1 Calidris pugnax | reverse complement strand
GGGGGGGCGTTACCGGGGGTGCGGGGCCGTCGCCCCGGTCGGTTCAGGCCGTTTCTAGAACCGCGGCGCCCGTTTCTATTAATACGCGTTTCGGCGGCGGCGGCGGCGGCGGCGAAGGGATTCCCTGTGACGTCATTGCTAGGATACCAAACAAACACTCCGAGACAAGCCCATATATGGCTAACTGCGTCACAGGAACTCCGGAGGGGGCGGGGCGAGGAATCCCCCCCGTTTTCCGCTTTTTCGGGGGGTTTTTAACGGCGGCTCCGGTTCCCGGGGCTTCAGAAAGAGAGAAAAGAGGGCGGCGGAAGGATTTGGGGGTTCGGGGGGGTCCCGGAGGGTCCCGGGCAACGGGGACGGTGGGCGTGACGTCAGCGAGGGGGGCGGGGCCCCGCCGTATAAAGCGGCGGAGCGGCGGCAAGGGCTTCATTCATAAAAAGCGGAGACCGGGGGAAGCGGCGGGAGCGTCACCGGGACTTCGCAGCGGCGGAGAGCGGCCGGTAACCGGGACTTATTGGATTTATTGGGAGCTCTTAACGGCGACCGACGGGGACTTTGCACCGGAGGAAGCGGGAAACGGATGTACCGGGGCGGATAACGGCTGCTTAAAGCGGCGGAAACCGGGAACCGGAGGTCGGCGGCGGGGTTTGTAAAGGCGCACCGGGGGTTTGTGGTACCGGAGAACTGGAGCCCGGAAGGGATGAACCGGGGTTTATAGGGACGTACCGGAGCCTGGGACGGACGCACCGGGGGTTGTAGCGGCGCAACCGGAGCCTGGGACGGACGCACCGGGGCTTTGTATTGGAAAACCGGGGCTCGCAGCGGCGCAACCGGAGCCCGGGACGGATACACCGGGGCTCCTAGAGGCGAACCGGAGCCCGGGACGGATAAACCGGGGCTCGTAGCGGCGAACCGGAGCTTGGGACGGATAAATTGGGGCTTACAGCAGCGAACCGGGGCTTTGCACCGGCGAACCGGAGCCTGGGACGGATAAACCGGGGCTCGCAGCGGCCAACCGGAGCCTGGAACGGATAAACCGGGGCTCGTAGCGGCACAACCGGGGCTTTACACCGCCGAACCGGCGCCTGGGACGGATAAATTTGGGCTTACAGCTGCGAACCGGGGCTTTGTACCGGCGAACCGGAGCCTGGGACGGACACACCGGGGCTCGTAGCGGATAAACCGGAGCCTGGGACGGACACACCGGGGGTTGTAGCAGCTAACCGGAGCCTGGAACGGATAAACCGGGGCTCGTAGCGGCACAACCGGGGCTTTACACGGACAAACCGGGGCTCACAGCGGCACAACCGGGGCTTTACACGGACAAACCGGGGCTCGCAGCGGCACAACCGGGGCTTTACACGGACAAACCGGGGCTCACAGCGGCACAACCGGGGCTTTACACGGACAAACCGGGGCTCACAGCGGCACAACCGGGGCTTTACACGGACAAACCGGGGCTCGTAGCAGCGAACCGGGACTCGTAGCG
>NW_015091621.1:24005-26491 GCF_001431845.1 Calidris pugnax | reverse complement strand
GGGTGGGGGTTTTTGGTGTGTTTTAGGGGGATTTAGTTGTTTTTAGGGGGGCTGGTGGTTTTTTAGTGTTGTTTTTAGGGGGGCTTAGTGGGGTTTTTGTGTGTTTTTTAGGGGGCCTTAGTGGGTTTTTTTAGTGGTTTTATTTTTTTAGGGGGGTTTAGTGGTTTTTAGTGTGTTTTTTAGGTGGGATTAGTGCTTTTTCTGCCCCAAAACGGGGCTGGAGCCCCAGGAGGGGGTGGGGGCGAGGCATCACCCCCCCCCCAGTGTAACCCCGTGTCCCCTCCCTCCCCCACCGGGTGCACAAGCGTGTGTGTGGGGGGGGGCTCGTGCAACAGCTGCCGGGGCACGAGGGCCTCGTGTGTCTGTGCCCGGGGGGCTCTTGCACGATGGTGCCAGGGGCACAAGTGTGTGTGCATCGGTGCCAGGAGCTCTTGCACGTTGGTGCCAGGGGCACGAGGGTGTTACATATTGGTGCCAGGGGCACAAGTGTGTGTGTGTCAGTGCCAGGAGCTCTTGCACGTTGCCTCTGGGGGCACAAGGGCATTTCACATTGGTGCCAGGGTCTCTTGCACGTCAGTGCCAGGGACCTGAGGGTGTTGTGTATCGGTGCCAGGGGCACAAGTGTGTGTGCATCAGTGCCCAGAGCTCTTGCACGTTGCTTCTGGGGGCACAAGGGCGTTTCACGTTGGTGCCAGGGACCTGAGGGTGTTGCACGTCAGTGCCAGGGGCACAAGGGCATTTCACGTCGGTGCCAGGAGCTCTTACACATTAGTGCCAGGGACCTGAGGGTGTTGCACATCAGTGCCAGGGGCACAAGTGTGTGTGCATCAGTGCCAGGAGCTCTTGCACGTTGGTGCCAGGGACCTGAGAGTGTTGTGTTTTGGTGCCAAGGACCTGAGGGTGTTGCACGTCGGTGCCAGGAGCTCTTGCACGTTGCTTCTGGGGGCACAAGGGCATTTCATGTTGGTACCAGGAGCTCTTGCACGTTGGTGCCAGGGGCACAAGGGTGTTTCATGTTGGTGCCAGGGACCCGAGGGCATTGCATGTCGGTGCCAGGAGCTCTTGCACATCAGTGCCAGGGACCTGAGGGTGTTGCACGTCGGTGCCAGGGGCACAAGGGCATTTCATGTTGGTGCCAGGGACCTGAGGGCGTTGTGTATCGGTGCCAGGGGCACAAGTGTGTGTGCATCAGTGCCCAGAGCTCTTGCACGTTGCTTCTGGGGGCACAAGGGCATTTCATGTTGGTGCCAGGAGCTCTTGCACATTGGTGCCAGGGACCTGAGGGTGTTGCACATCGGTGCCAGGGACCCAAGGGTGTTGCACGGTGGTGCCAGGAGCTCTTGCACACTGCTGCCAATGGCATAAGGGTGTTTCACGTTGGTGTCAGGGACCTGAGGGCATTGTGCTTTGGTGCCAGGAGCTCTTGCACGTTGCTTCTGGGGGCACAAGGGCATTTCATGTTGGTGCCAGGGACCTGAGGGTGTTGCACGTCGGTGCCAGGGACCTGAGGGCATTGCACATTGGTGCCAGGAGCTCTTGCACATCAGTGCCAGGGACCTGAGGGCATTTCATGTTGGTGCCAGGGGCACAAGGGTGTTGCACATCGGTGCCAGGGACCCAAGGGTGTTGTGCATCGGTGCCAGGAGCTCTTGCACGTTGCTTCTGGGGGCACAAGGGTGTTTCACGTTGGTGCCAGGGACCTGAGGGTGTTGCACGTCGGTGCCAGGAGCTCTTGCACGTTGCTTCTGGGGGCACAAGGGTGTTGCACGTTGGTGCCAGGGACCCGAGGGTGTTGCACGTCGGTGCCAGGAGCTCTTGCACGTTGCTTCTGGGGGCACAAGGGCATTTCATGTTGGTACCAGGGTGGGGGGGGGGGGTTGCTTGTGTGCTGCCGTGTTCTGCCGTGTCCTCACGTGTCCTCGTGCCCGCAGGAGTGCAGCGGCCTGGGGGACATGCCCGGCTCCTTCGTGCCCACGGTGACGGCCATCACCACCAGCCAGGACCTGCAGTGGCTGGTGCAACCCACCCTCATCTCCTCGGTGGCCCAATCGGGGCCACCCATGGCCCCTGCACGTTGCTTCTGGGGGCACAAGGGTGTTGCACGTTGGTGCCAGGGACCCGAGGGTGTTGCACGTCGGTGCCAGGAGCTCTTGCACGTTGCTTCTGGGGGCACAAGGGCATTTCATGTTGGTACCAGGAGCTCTTGCACGTTGGTGCCAGGGGCACAAGGGTGTTTCATGTTGGTGCCAGGGACCCGAGGGCATTGCATGTCGGTGCCAGGAGCTCTTGCACATCAGTGCCAGGGACCTGAGGGCGTTGCACGTCGGTGCCAGGGGCACAAGGGCATTTCATGTTGGTGCCAGGGACCTGAGGGCGTTGTGTATCGGTGCCAGGGGCACAAGTGTGTGTGCATCAGTGCCCAGAGCTCTTGCACGTTGCTTCTGGGGGCACAAGGGCATTTCATGTTGGTGCCAGGGACCTGAGGG
>NW_015091621.1:21582-23362 GCF_001431845.1 Calidris pugnax | reverse complement strand
AGGAGGTGGGGTTGGGGTTGAGGAGGTTGGGGTTGAGGAAGGGGTTGGGTTGGGTTTGGGGGGGGATGGTGGTGGGGGACACCCCCCTCTGGGTGACATTGGTGGCTGATGGTGATGTCCCCTCTCCCCATTGGCAGCTGACCCCCGAGGAGGAGGAGAAGCGACGGGTGAGGAGGGAGAGGAACAAGTTGGCGGCGGCCAAATGCCGTAACCGGCGCCGGGAGCTGACGGACCGGCTGCAGGCGGTGAGTTCCGGGGGACAACCGGGGGTGGGGGGTGTCACCGGAGGGGTGGTCGGTGTCCCCAAGGGATGGGGGGTGTCACCAGGAAGGGTTGATGACTGTGAGGGCCATGGTTCTCTAGGGATGGTGGTGTCCCCCAAGGCCATGGGGACCTTGGAAGGGAAGAGTTGGTGCTTGTAGGGGCGTGAGGTGGGGACAGGGGTGTCCCCAAGATCAAGGGGGTCACCACAGTAGAAGGTGGAGATGATGGTGATGTCCATGGAGATGGGGACGGTTGGTGCCTGTAGACCCAGATTCCAGGGATTTGGGGACAGGGGTGTCCTCAAGATCAAGGGACAGGAGAAGATGATGTCCACCTTCTCCCCTAGGGATCTGGGGACACAAGATGGGGACAGTGGTGTCCCCATGATCAAGGGACAGAAGAAGGTGGAGTTGATGATGATGCCCATGGAGGTGGGGACAGCTGGTGCCTGCAGACCCCAATTCCAGGGAGCTGGGGACATGAGATGGGGACAGAGGTGTCCCCAAGATCAAGGGACAGGAGAAGGTGATGTCCACCTTCTCCCCAAGGGAGCTGGGGACACAAGATGGGGACAGTGGTGTCCCCATGATCAAGGGACAGGAGAAGGTGATGTCCACCTTCTCCCCAAGGGAGCTGGGGACACAAGATGGGGACAGTGGTGTCCCCCAAGATCAAGGGACAGGAGAAGGTGGAGGTGATGATGACGATGCCCATGGAGATGAGGACACTTGGTGCCTGTAGACCCCAATTCTAGGGCATCAGGGACAGGGGTGTCCCCAAGATCAAGGGACGCTGGAAGGGTGGGATGATGAAGCCCACGGAGCTGGGGACAGTTGTCACCTGTAGACCCCAATTCTAGGGGGCTGAGGACATGAGATGGGGACAGGGGTGTCCCCAAGATCAAGGGACAGAAGAAGGTGGAGATGTCCACCTTCTCCCCTAGGGAGCTGGGGACACAAGATGGGGACTGTGGTGTCCCCAAGATCAAGGGACGCTGGAAGGGTGGGATGATGATGATGATGCCCACGGGGTAGGCACCTGTAGACCCCAATTCCAGGGAGTTGGGGACATGAGATGGGGACAGGGGTGTCCCCAAGATCAAGGGACAGAAGGTGGAGGTGATGATGCCCATGGAGCTGGGGACACTTGGTGCCTGTAGACCCCGATTCCAGGGAGTTGGGGACATGAGATGGGGACAGTGGTGTCCCCAAGGTCAAGAGACACTGGAAGGGGGGGGACAGCGATGCCCCCACGACCCAGGGGATGCTGGATTGAGGAAGGACCTCCATCTTGGTGTCCCAGGTTGATGTCCACCACGGTTGGGGTTGGGTGGGAGTTGTTGGGGTGGTGGGTGGTGGCATTTGGGGCAACCCCTCTCACTCCCCCCTCTTTCTCCATGTGGTGGTGTCCCCCCCAACCCAACCCCAACTCCACCACCACCCAACCCAACCCCTTGAACCCAACTCAACCACCCAACCCAACCCCTTGAACCCAACTCAACCACCCAACCCAACCC
>NW_015091621.1:19112-21572 GCF_001431845.1 Calidris pugnax | reverse complement strand
CCCCCACCCCCCCCAAAAACCAACCAGGCACCTCCCCCCGCCTCTTCCCCGGGTGGTGGGATGGGATTTTGGGGGGGGTTTTGGGCTTTGTTTTTCCACCCTCTCGTTTCTTTTTGTGTTGGCCCCAAGAGTTGGAGAAGGTTGAAGGGCGGCGTTGATGGTGGGACCATGGGGGGTGTCAGCCGTGACGTGGGGCTGGCATCTCAGAGGGGTTCGTGATGGGTCTCCATGGTTCCGGTGGCGTCCCGGACGCTTGAGAGGGGTCTCTCCCCCATCCCCATCATCTCATGGGGTTTCATGAGGCGTCTCTATCTTTCTGGAGATGTTCCTGCCCAGATCCCACCATCCAGGTGATGTTCCTGTGGTGTCTCCACCACCTTAGAGGGGTCTGTCCCCAGTCCCCATCATCTCATGGGGCTTCATGAGGCGTCTCCGTCCTTCTGGAGATGTTCCTGCCCAGATCTCACCACCCGGTTGAGGTTCCTGTGGTGGCTCCATCACTTTGGAGGGGTCTGTTCCCAAACCCTGTTGTCCCAGGGGGGCTTCATGTGGTATCTCCATCCATCTGGAGATGTTCCTGCCCAGATCCCACCCCCTGGCGAGGTTCCTGTGGTGTCTCCACCACCTTAGAGGGGTCTGTCCCCAGTCCCCATCATCTCATGGGGCTTCATGTGGTGTCTCCATCCTTCTGGAGATGTTCCTGCTCAGATCCCACCACCCGGGGAAGGTTCCTGTGGTGTCTCCACCACCTTAGAGAGGTCTGTCCCCAAACTCTGTTGTCCTAGGGAGGCTTCATGCAGCATCTCTGTCCTTCTGGAGATGTTCCTGCTCAGATCCCACCACCCGGTTGAGGTTCCTGTGGTGTCTCCACCACCTCAGAGGGGTCTGTCCCCAAGCCCCCTTTTCCCATGGGGCTTTACGCAGCATCTCCCTCGCTTTGGAGATGTTCCTGCTCAACTGCCGTCCTACCTGGGAAGGTCCCTTTGTCTTCTCCACTGCCTTAGAGTGGAGACATTGCCGTCCCCAACCCACACCATCCCATGGGGCATCTCCCCTCCTTTGGAGATGACCGTGCCTGATCTCCAGCCCCCGGGGAAGGTCCCCGTGGTGTCTCCATCACCTTAGAGGTGTCTCTCTCCCTCATCCCCATCCTCCCAAGGGGATTCATCCAGCATCTCCATCACTTTGGAGATGTCCATCCCTGGTCTCGCTCACCCCAGGAAGGTCCCCGTGTCGTTTCTGTTGAGGTGGAGACATCTCTGGGGGGTCTCCATCCTCCCAGGGGAGGTCCCTGGGGCTTCTCCTTCACCCTAGAGGTGCCCGCTCCCTTGGGGAGTCTTGGTGGCACCTTGGTCACCTTAGAGGTGTCCACGCCATGGCTGCCGTGTCCTTGTCACCCTTGGGGGGGGTCTTTCCAAGGTCTCCACCACCCTGGAGACATCTCAGCTGCGTCCCCGTTGCCCTGGGGGGGGTCTTTCAGGGTGCCCACCACCCTGGGACAAGGTCTCCACCATCCCATGGGGGGTTCCTGCAGGGTCTCCACCACCTTGGAGATGTCTCTGTTGTGTCCCCACCATCTCAGGGGGGTCTTTCCAAGGTTCTCCACCACCCTGGAGACATCTCAGCTGCGTCCCTGTTGACCTGGGGGGGTCTTTCAGGGCGCCCACCACCCTGGGACAGGGTCTCCACCCCCCTGGAGGTGTCTTCACCATCCAAGGGGGGGTTCCTGCAGGGTCTCCACCCCCTTGGAGGTGTCCCCACCACCCCGGGGGGGGGTCTTTCAGGGCGCCCACCACCCTGGGACAGGGTCTCCACCCCCCTGGAGGTGTCTTCACCATCCAAGGGGGGGTTCCTGCAGGGTCTCCACCCCCTTGGAGGTGTCCCCACCACCCCGGGGGGGGGTCTTTCAGGGCGCCCACCACCCTGGGACAGGGTCTCCACCATCCTAGAGGTGTCCTCACCACCCCATGGGGGGTTCCTGCAGGGTCTCCACCACCCTGGAGATGTCTCTGTTGTGTCCCCACCACCCGGGGGGGTCTTTCCAAGACCCCCACCCCCCTGGAGGTGTCCTCACCATCTCAGAGGGGGTTCCTGCAGGGTGTCCACCACCCTGGAGATGTCCCCACCACCCGGGGGGGGGTCTTCCAGGACCCCCACCACCTTGGGACAGGGTCTCTACCACCCTGGGGGGGTCTTTGCAAGGTCTTCACCCCCCTGGAGGTGTCTCCACCATCCAAGGGGGGGTTCCTGCAGGGTCTCCACCCCCTTGGAGGTGTCCCCACCACCCGGGGGGGGTCTTTCCAGGGTTTCCATCCATCCCCCCCCTCCCCAAAATGGGAAAGGGGGTGCTCCATCACCCCCCCCAACCCCCCCAACTTTGAGGGGTGGTGGGATGTCCCAGGTGACCCCTCCAGCACCCACCACCCTTAGGTGGGCTTCCATCCTGCTTGTGTGTGTGAC
>NW_015091621.1:15963-19030 GCF_001431845.1 Calidris pugnax | reverse complement strand
CTGGAGGGGTGGGGGGATGAGGAGGTTCAGGACGTGGGGAGAAGGAACCTGTGGGTCTGAGATGCTTGGGGAGGTAGAACTTGTGGGTCTGAGATCTTTGGGGCCAAGGAGCTTCAGGGGGACGTGGGGACATGGAATCTATGGGTCTGAGATCCCTTGGGGTCATGGAGCCCATGGGTCCGAGATCTTTGGGGCCAAGGAGCTTCAGGGGGACGTGGGGACATGGAGCCCATGGGTCTGAGATCTTTGGGGCCAAGGAGCTTCAGGGGGACGTGGGGACATGGAGCCCATGGGTCAGAGACCCCTTGGGGCCATGGAACCTGTGGGTCTGAGATCTTTGGGGCCAAGGAACCCATGGGTCAGGGGGACGTGGGGACAAGGAGCCCATGGGTCCAAGATCCTTGGGGATGTAGAATTTGTGGGTCAGAGGGACATGGAGCCCATGGGTCTGAGATCTTTGGGGCCAAGGAGCTTCAGAGGGACGTGGGGACATGGAGCCCATGGGTCTGAGATCCCTTGGGGCCATGGAACTTGTGGGTCTGAGATCTTTGGGGCCAAGGAGCTTCAGGAGGATGGGGGGACATGGAATCTATGGGTCTGAGATCTTTGGGGCCAAGGAACCCATGGGTCAGGGGGACGTGGGGACAAGGAGCCCGTGGGTCTGAGATCCCTTGGGGATGTAGAACTTGTGGGTCAAGGGGACGTGGAGCCCATGGGTCTGAGATCTTTGGGGCCAAGGAGCTTCAGGGGGACGTGGGGACATGGAGCTGTGGGGAGAAGGAGCCCGTGGGTCTGAGATCTTTGGGGCCAAGGAATCCATGGGTCAGGGGGACATGGAGCCCATGGGTCTGAGATCTTTGGGGCCAAGGAGCTTCAGGGGGACATGGGGACAAGGAGCCCATGGGTCAGAGATCCCTTGGGGACGTGGAACCTGTGGGTCTGAGATCTTTGGGGCCAAGGAATCCATGGGTCAGGGGGACATGGAGCCCATGGGTCTGAGATCCCTTGGGGACATGGAACCTGTGGGTCAGGGGGACATGGAGCCATGGGGAGACGGAGTCTATGGGTCTGAGATCCTTGGGGCCAAGGAGCTTCAGGGAGATGGGGGGACATGGAGCCCATGGGTCAGAGATCCCTTGGGGACGTGGAACCTGTGGGTCTGAGATCTTTGGGGCCAAGGAACCCATGGGTCAGGGGGGTGTGGGGGCAACTGAGCCATGGGGACACGGAGCCCATGGGTCTGAGGTCCTTGGGGACATGGAGCTGTGGGTCAGAGGGACATGGAGCCCATGGGTCTGAGATCTTTGGGGCTGTAGAACCTGTGGGTCTGAGATCTTTGGGGCCAAGGAGCTTCAGGGAGATGGGGGGATATGGAGCCCATGGGTCTGAGATCTTTGGGGCCAAGGAACCCATGGGTCAGGGGGATGTGGGGGCACTGAGCCATGGGGACATGGAGCCCATGGGTCTGAGGTCCTTGGGGACATGGAGCTGTGGGTCAGAGGGACATGGAGCCCATGGGGACAAGGAGCTTCAGGGGGATGTGGGGACCTGGAGCTCCTGGGTCAGAGATCTATGGGGACATCGAGCCATGGGGACATGGAGCTGTGGGTCAGGGGGACATTGGGGACACAGAGCTGTGGGGAGAAGGAGCCCATGGGTCCGAGGTCCTTGGGGATGTAGAACCTGTGGGTCAGGGGGACGTGGAGCCATGGGGACAACCCAGTTTGAGCCAGTCCTTTCCCAGTTTGGGGGGGGTCCTTGCCCAGTTTGGGGGGGGTCCTTGTCCAAGGGACATGGAGCTGTGGGTCAGAGGGACATGGAGCCCATGGGTCTGAGATCTTTGGGGCTGTAGAACCTGTGGGTCTGAGATCTTTGGGGCCAAGGAGCTTCAGGGAGATGGGGGGATATGGAGCCCATGGGTCTGAGATCTTTGGGGCCAAGGAACCCATGGGTCAGGGGGATGTGGGGGCACTGAGCCATGGGGACATGGAGCCCATGGGTCTGAGGTCCTTGGGGACATGGAGCTGTGGGTCAGAGGGACATGGAGCCCATGGGGACAAGGAGCTTCAGGGGGATGTGGGGACCTGGAGCTCCTGGGTCAGAGATCTATGGGGACATCGAGCCATGGGGACATGGAGCTGTGGGTCAGGGGGACATTGGGGACACAGAGCTGTGGGGAGAAGGAGCCCATGGGTCCGAGGTCCTTGGGGATGTAGAACCTGTGGGTCAGGGGGACGTGGAGCCATGGGGACAAGGAGCCCATGGGTCTGAGGTCCTTGGGGACATGGAACCTGTGGGTCAGGGGGACACGGAGTCCATGGGTCTAAGGTCCTTGGGGATGTAGAATCTGTGGGTCAGGGGGACATGGAGCCATGGGGACATGAAGCTGTGGGGAGAAGGAGCCCATGGGTCCAAGGTCCTTGGGGATGTTGAACCTGTGGGTCAGAGGGACATTGAGCCATGGGGACATGGAGCCCATGGGTCTGAGATCCCTTGGGGACATGGAGCTGTGGGTCAGGGGGACATGGAGCCATGGGGACATGAAGCTGTGGGGAGAAGGAGCCCATGGGTCCAAGGTCCTTGGGGATGTTGAACCTGTGGGTCAGAGGGACATTGAGCCATGGGGACATGGAGCCCATGGGTCTGAGATCCCTTGGGGACATGGAGCTGTGGGTCAGGGGGACATGGAGCTGTGGGGAGAAGGACCCCATGGGGCCGAGAACCTTGAGGATCCCCATTGGGCCACTCTCCTGCCAATCACCCGCCGAGGAGCCCCGCCCCCTCCTGCAGCCCCGCGCGTGGCCGCCAGGGGGCGGCAGCATCAACGGGACGGGGCGTTTTGGGGGGGGCAGTGGGGAGAGGGGGGACCCTTCCCCAGTTTGGGGGGGATCCCTGCCCAGTTCGGGGGTCCTTGACCAGTTTGGGGGGTTCCCTGCCTAGTTTGGGGTTTTCTTCCCAGTTTGGGGGGGTCCTTTCCCAGTTTGGGGGTGTCCCTGCCCAGTTTGGGGTTTTCTTGCCCAGTTTGGGGTTTCCTTTCCCAGTTTGGGGGGGGTCCTTTCCGAGTTTG
>NW_015091621.1:7818-10376 GCF_001431845.1 Calidris pugnax | reverse complement strand
GGGAGGGGACTTGGCCACCGCCGTTTCCCGACGGGGCGGGCGCTGCCGGGAAGGACGGGGGGGGGTTGTCACCTCCTGTCACCTCCTGTCACCTCCCCCACCCCACGGGGAGGTCCCAAGGGGGGGACACCGTGTCCTGCCCCTCCCCCACCAGGTCCCCATGGGGTGGTGGCACCTTCTCTAGATGTTCCACACCCCCCATGTTGGCCATGGGGCCACCCCACTGCTGTCCCCAGGGGGTGGTGGCACCTTCTCTAGATGTTCCACACCCTCCATGGTGGCCATGGGGACCATCTGCCACCCCAATCCTGTCCCCAGGGGGTGGTGGCACCTTCTCTAGATGTTCTACCCAACCCACGTTGGCCATGGGGACCATCTGCCACCCCACTGCTGTCCCCACGAGACCATGGAGTCCCACCTGACTGTGCCACCCCACTCTTGTCCCCATGGGGTGGTGGCATCTCCCCTGGCTGTGCCACCCCTGGCCATGGGGACCATCTGCCACCTCGATCCTGTCCCTATGGGATGGTGGCACCTCCTCTAGATGTTCCACCCCCCCCATGTTGGCCATGGGGACCATCTGCCACCCCGATCCTGTCCCCATGGGGTGGTGGCACCTTCTCTAGATGTTCCACCCCCCACCACGTTGGCCATGGGGACCATCTGCCACCTCGATCCTGTCCCCATGGGGTGGTGGCGCCTCCTCTAGATGTTCCACACCCCACCACGTTGGCCATGGGGACCATCTGCCACCCCGATCCTGTCCCCATGGGGTGGTGGCACCTCCTCTAGATGTTCCACACCCCCCCCACATTGGCCATGGGGACCATCTGCCACCCCAATCCTGTCCCCATGGGGTGGTGGCACCTTCTCTAGATGTTCTACCCCCCCCCATGTTGGCCATGGGGACCATCTGGCCCCCCCCTTGGTCTCCATGGGGTGGTGGCACCTTCTCTAGATGTTCCACCCCCACCATGTTGGCCATGGGGACCATCTGCCACCCCACTGCTGTCCCCAGGGGGTGGTGGCACCTTCTCTAGATGTTCCACCCCCCACACACTGGTCATGGGGACCATCTGCCACCCCACTGCTGTCCCCATGGGGTGGTGGCACCTTCTCTAGATGTTCCACCACCCCCACGTTGGCCATGGGGACACGTGCCACCCCACTGCTGTCCCCACGAGACCATGGAGTCCCACCAGACCATGCCACCCCACCTCACTGGCCATGGGGACCACATGCCACCCCATTCCTATCCCCACGTGACCATGGAGTCCCACCAGGCCGTGCCACCCCACCTCGCTGGCCATGGGGACCACGTGCCACCTCGCTCCTGTCCCCACGTGCTCATGGAGTCCCACCTGGGATGGTGCCACCCCACCTCGCTGGCTGTGAGGACCACGTGCCACCCTGCTCCTGTCCCCACGTGACCATGGAGTCCCACCAGGCCGTGCCACCCCACCTCGCTGGCCATGGGGACCACGTGCCACCTCGCTCCTGTCCCCACGTGCTCATGGAGTCCCACCTGGGATGGTGCCACCCCACCTCGCTGGCTGTGAGGACCACGTGCCACCCTGCTCCTGTCCCCACGTGACCATGGAGTCCCACCAGGCCGTGCCACCCCCCCGTGTCCCCTCCCCACTCACCGGACGTCGGGGAAGTCCCTGGCCAGGACGCCCACCTCCATCTGCAGCGCCGCCGTGTCCTCCAGCACCAGCAGCTCCCGCAGCCGCGGCACCACCGAGTCCAACCACGGCGAGGCCGAGTCCTGCCCGAGGGTGGGGCGGTGGGGTGGCGCCTCCTGGGCACCTCCTGGTCACCTCCAGGAGCACCTCCCCTTCACCCCAGGGTGGGGGGTGGAGGTGGTTGGGGTGGAAAGATGGGTGGTGATGATGGTGATGGTGGTGGAGATGATGATGGTGATGGTGGTGGTGATGGTGGTGGTGATGGTGATGGTGGTGATGGTGGTGGTGGTGGTGGTGATGATGGTGATGGTGATGATGATGGTGATGGTGGTCATGGTGGTGGTGGTGGTGGTCATGGTGGTGGTCATGGTGGAGATGGTGGTGATGATGATGGTGATGGTGATGATGATGGTGGTGGTGATGGTGGTGATGGTGATGATGGTGGTGGTGATGATGATGGTGATGGTAGTCATGGTGGTGGTGGTGGTGGTCATGGTGGTGGTCATGGTGGAGATGGTGGCGATGATGATGGTGATGGTGATGATGATGGTGGTGATGATGATGGTGATGATGATGATGGTGACGGTGGTGGTGATGATGATGGTGGTGGTGGTGATGGTGGTGGTGGTGATGATGGTCGTGGTGATGGTGATGATGGTGATGATCATGGTGGTGATGCTGGTGGTGGTGATGGTAGTGATGATGGTGGTGATGATGGTGCTGCTGCTGATGATGGCGATGGTGGTGGTGATGATGGTGGTGATGATGGTGATGATGGTGGTGATGGTGATGATGGTGGTGATGGTGGTGGTGGTGATGGTGATGATGGTGGTGATGATGATGGTGGTGGTGGTGGTGGTGATGAGGGTGGTG
>NW_015091621.1:4697-7540 GCF_001431845.1 Calidris pugnax | reverse complement strand
TTCAGCAGCTTGTTGAAGTAGGGCTGGGGGGGACGGGGGGTGGGTTGGGGGGTGTCCCCGCACCCATGGGTGGCATCTCCGGTGGTGACCGGCTCCAGGAGGCCACCTGGAGCCTTGTGGTGTCACCCAATGGATGGACACCTTGGTGGTTGCACCCATGGCCATCACCCAATGGTGGGCACCATGATCATTGCACCCATGGCCATCACCCAACCCATGGCATCATGGTGGTTGCACCCATGGCCATCACCCAATGGTGGACACCATGGCCATTGTACCCATGGGTGTCACCCAATAGATGGACACCATGGTGGTTGCACCCATGGCCATCACCCAACTGAAGGACACCATGGCCATTGCACCCATGGGTGTCACCCAACTCATGGCACCATGATCTTTGCACCCATGGCCATCACCCAACTGATGGACACCATGACCATTGCACCCATGGGTGTCACCCAACATTTGGGTACCATGACCATCACCCAATAGATGGACACCATGACCGTTGCACCCATGGGTGACACCCAACCCATGGCACCATGATCTTTGCACCCATGGCCATCACCCAATAGATGGACACCATGATGGTTGCACCCATGGCCATCACCCAACTGATGGACACCATGACCATTGCACCCATGGGTGTCACCCAACATTTGGGTACCATGACCATCACCCAATGGGTGGGCACCATGACCACTGCACCCATGGGTGTCACCCAACCAATGGCACCATGAGCATTGCACCCATGGGTGTCACCCAACTCATGGCACCATGGTGGTTGCACCCATGGCCATCACCCAATGGTGGACACCATGACCACTGCACCCATGGCCATCACCCAATAGATGGCACCATGATGGTTGCACCCATGGCCACCACCCAACGCTTGGGCCCTGTGACCGTTGCACCCACGCCCACCCCCCGTCACCCAACATTTGGGTACCATGACCATCACTCAATGGTGGACACCATGGCCATTGCACCCATGGGTGTCACCCAACTCATGGACACCATGGTGGTTGCACCCATGGCCATCACCCAACGCTTGGGCCCCGTGACCGTTGCACCCACACCCTCCCCTCCCCCACCTTGAGGTCCTCGAAGAGGCGCTGGGTGAGGACGTGGTTGCAGAGCCGGGTCACCTTCTCCAGGGCGGCGTGGGCCTGGCGCCGGGGCTCCTCGCTCTCGGGGTGTCCAAACTGGGCCAGGCGCTCGGCGAAGGCCCTGCCGGGGGGGACACGGAGGTGGGTGGGGGTCTATGGGGTATCTGGGGACCTTGGTGGCCCCATGGGGTCCTCAAGCACCTTGGTGGCCCTACGGGTACCCTGGTGTCCCCATGGGGTGCCCTGCTACCTTGGTGGCCCTATGGGGTCTTTGGGTACCTTGGTGGCCCTATGGGGTGTCCTGGTGGCCCTATGGGGTCTTTGGGCACCTTGGTGGCCCTATGGGGTCCTTGGGTACCTTGGTGTCCTATGGGGTCCTTGGGTACCTTGGTGGCCCTATGGGGTGCCCTGGTATCTTGGGGGCCCTATGGGGTCTTTGGACACCTTGGTGTCCCTATGGGATGTCCTGGTGGCCCTATGGGGTCCTTGGGTACCTTGGTGTCCCCTATGGGGTCTTTGGGCACCTTGGTGGCCCTATGGGGTCTTTGGGCACCCTGGTGTCCCCATGGGGTCTTTGGGCACCCTGGTGGCCCTATGGGGTCCTTGGGTACCTTGGTGGCCCTATGGGGTGCCCTGGTGGCCCTATGGGGTCCTTGGGTACCTTAGTGGCCCTATGGGGTCCTTGGGTACCCTGGTGGCCCTATGGGGTCTTTGGGTACCTTGGTGTCCCCATGGGGTGCCCTGGTGGCCCTATGGGGTCCTTGGGTGCCCTGGTGGCCCTATGGGGTGTCCTGGTATCTTGGTGGCCCTATGGGGTCCTTGGGTACCCTGGTGTCCTATGGGGTCCTTGGGCACCTTGGTGGCCCTGTGGGGTCTTTGGGTGCCCTGGTGGCCCTATGGGGTGCCCTGGTGGCCCCATGGGGTCCTTGGGTACCTTGGTGGCCCCATGGGGTACCCTGGTGGCCCTATGGGGTCCTTGGGTGCCTTGGTGTCCCCATGGGGTGTCCTGGTATCTTGGTGGCCCTATGGGGTCCTTGGGTACCTTGGTGTCCTCATGGGGTCTTTGGGCACCCTGGTGTCCCTATGGGGTCCTTGGGTACCTTGGTGTCCCCATGGGGTGCCCTGGTGTCCCCATGGGGTCTTTGGGCACCTTGGTGGCCCTATGGCGTCCTCAAGCACCTTGGTGTCCCCATGGGGTCCTTGGGTACCCTGGTGGCCTTATGGGGTCCTTGGGTTCCCTGGTGTCCCCATGGGGTCTTTGGGCACCTTGGTGGCCCTATGGGGTGTTCTGGTACCTTGGTGGCCCCATGGGGTCTTTGGGACACTTGGTGGCCCTATGGCGTCCTCAAGCACCTTGGTGGCCCTATGGGGTCCTTGGGTACCTTGGTGGCCCCATGGGGACTTTTGGGACACTTGGTGGCCCTATGGGGTCCTTGGGTTCCTTGGTGTCCCCATGGTCTTTGGGTACCCTGGTGGCCCCATGGGGTGCCTTGGTGGCCCTATGGGGTGCCCTGGTATCTTGGTGGCCCTATGGGGTCCTTGGGCACCTTGGTGTCCCCAAGGGGGTGTCCCCAGGGGGGGTGTCCCCAGGGGGTGTCCCCAGGGGGGTCCCTACCCCGGTGACGCGGGTGGCCAGTCCCTCCTGCAGCTCCTGGGGGGGCACCTCCTCGGCCCAGGTGTCCTCGCTCAGCTGCAGCTCCTGCGCCACCGCCACCTCCAGCTTGGCCTGGGGGG
>NW_015091621.1:0-381 GCF_001431845.1 Calidris pugnax | reverse complement strand
CCCCCCCCCACAACCCCATCACCATCTCAACCCTGTCCATGTCCTAGTGTCCTCCATCCCATCTCCATGTCCCCATGTCCCCATCCCGTCCCATGTCCCCATGTCCCCATCCCCATGTCCCCATCACCATCCCCATGTCCCCATCCTCATCTCCACATCCTCTTCCCCATGTCCCCATCCCATGTCCCCATCCCTGTTGACCCAACCCATGTCCCCATCTCCGTGTCCCCATCACCAACCCCATGTCCCCATCCCCATCACTATGTCCCATGTCCCCATTTCCATGTCCCCATCACCATCTCCCACGTCCCCAACCCATGTCCCCATGTCCCATGTCCTCATCCCTGTTGACCCCATCTCCATGTCCCCATCCCCACGTCC
>NW_015091620.1:12316-16208 GCF_001431845.1 Calidris pugnax | reverse complement strand
TCTTTTTTTTCAGGGAAATTGAATATTTTTTTTTTTTTTTTTTTTTTTTCTTTTTCTTTTTCTTTTTTTTTATATCAGTGTGTTATTTAGACGCCGGTGATGCGACACCCAGCGCCATGAGATGGGGTGATGCTCTGGAGACGGGGTGATGCTCCGGAGATGGGGTGATCTTTTTTTTTTTTTTTTATATCAGTGTGTTATTTAGACGCCGGTGACGCGACACCCAGCACCATGAGATGGGGTGATGCTCCAGAGATGGGGTGATGCTCTGGAGACGGGGCGATGCTCCGGAGATGGGGCGATGCTCTGGAGATGGGGTGATGCTCCGGAGGTGGGGTGATGCTCCGGAGGCGGGTTTTTTTTTTTTTTTTTTTTTTTTTTTTTATATCAGTGTGTTATTTAGACGCCGGTGACGCGACACCCAGCACCATGAGATGGGGTGATGCTCCAGAGATGGGGTGATGCTCTGGAGACGGGGCGATGCTCCGGAGTCGGGGTGATGCTCCGGAGATGGGGCGATGCTCCGGAGATGGGGCGATGCTCCGGAGTCGGGGTGATGCTCCGGAGATGGGGTGATGCTCCAGAGATGGGGCGATGCTCCGGAGTCGGGGTGATGCTCCGGAGATGGGGCGATGTTCTGGAGATGGGGTGATGCTCCGGAGATGGGGCGATGTTCTGGAGACGGGGCGATGCTCCGGAGATGGGGTGATGCTCTGGAGATGGGATGATGCTCCGGAGTCGGGGCGATGCTCCAGAGATGGGGCGATGCTCCAGAGATGGGGCGATGCTCCGGTACCCGCCGCATCCCCGGGAGGGGGGGATTAAAGCCACAGCGGGTGCCATGGGAGCAGCGGGGCCGGTTGCTTTTTGGGCATCAGCCCGTGGCTTGTTTAACGTCCCCGTCTGTCACCGCGAGCGCCCGGGACGCGGTCCAGAGAGCGGTTTGCGGTGGTGAAATGCCAAGCCGGCACGCCGCGGGCGCCTGGCAGGCACAGGAGGGTTTCGTTGGCATTTCCCATGGCCGAGCATCACTCTGTTGCGTGTCCCCAACCCTCTGTCCCCAGAGGGGTGTCTCTGCCCGGGGAGGGGGGGGGGTGCATCACGCTGGGAACGCTCCCCGCTTTGGCTTCCAGCCCCCGAGGCCGGATCCCTCATTCCCCTGCCCGGGGAAGCCTTCGGCCTCGCTGCCTCCCGGGGCTTTGCTCGGATCGATGCTCCAGCCTCTTTTAACACCTCGCAGGGATCGATGGACAAGGCAGGGAATTGCCTGCACTGGAGGGACACGGCTAATTCCCCTGGCAGGGCAGCCTCTTGCCTTAACCCTGCCCGTGCCGTGGCAGCCACCGCGCTCTCCGGCAGCATCACCCGCCTGGTGCCCATCACCGTGGCCTCTGGGCACCGCCACGACGCTGCATCCCCAGGGCTCTGCCTGTTTCAGCTGCTCCCGGCTCTGCCTCTCCTCTCCTCCAGCTGCAAAGAGCTCCAACAACCACTGAGAAAACACCAAAGCCCACCAAAACCTCCCCAAAACTGGAGCCTGTCCCCCACCTTCCCCTGCCAGATCCCCTGCCAGACCCCGCACCCCACTTCCACGGAGCATTTAATCACTAAAAGGTGATTTTGCACCTTAAAATCACCCTCTGTAAAGGGGTGCTGGGGTGCCCACACTCCCACGGGGGTCCCTGGTGGGGTCCAGGGGGGTGGAACGGGGCTCCCAGTCTGTGGGGACATTTTCCTGCACAGCCCACGCCACTGGAGCACGGGAGCATCCTCAAACGGGAGCAGGAGCAAGCTCAGTCCTTGCCAGAGACCTGCTGAGCCCTGTCACAGCTCAGCACACGCATGAGTTCCTCACAAGGGCGATCCAGCTCCTCAAGGAGCAACGCGGGCCAGGGATTCCCGGCCCCGGCAAGGAGCCTGGATCCCATCCTGGGAAGTCGGCTTTCGAGGAACGGCGGTGCGGGGAGAGAGGGAAGAGGAGGCTGGAAAAGCTCCAAGATCAGCGGCGCTGATACGAAACCATAAATTATCCTCCAGGGCTGAGGCGGCTGCGGGGAAAGGAAAAGCAGCCCCTCGGAAACGCCGGCACAACCGGCACCGGCATCGCTAAACCCAGGCCAGCAGCCTGCCATCGTCAAGGGGGAGGCTGTGATTTCTCATAAAGCCAAAGCGAATTAATTAATGGGGAGCGGCGGCCGGGGCTGCTCCCCGCATCCATCACGGCACGTGGCCCCGGGGCCGGCAGGGCTGGTACCCGCTGTAAATCACCGGCGCCGAGGCTCGGTGCCAAGGCAAGCCAACCTGCTGCTGCCCTTCAGTGTGAGCTGGTTCACCGGCGCCGAGGCTCGGTGCCAAGGCAAACCAACCTGCTGCTGCCCTCCAGCCCCCCCCAAGCATGAGCCGTAGAGCAGAGACACCCCCCTGCCCCCCAAATTTTGCTGGAGAGCATCCGTGGTGGGATGAGCAGTGCTGGGATGCACTGGTTGGACTGGGATCACTCCGGTTCCTCTTCATCCCCCCTCTGGCGAGCGTTAGCCAGCGCCGCTTCCCGGCATCCCCCTCATCTAATTACACCCGAGATGAAGCAGGGAATGATACCTTGCCTTTAATTAATAACTCGGCACGGCTCAGAGCACCAACGCCGGGTGACAGCGGGTTCAGGGCGCTCAGGTTTTGGGGTGCAAATCCCCTGCCCCCGCCCCCGGCGGGGCACCCTCTGAGCCTGAAGGGGGAATGGGAGCTGAAAAACGACATTTAAATAATAAATCCCAGCTATTAAGGGGAGGCTGTACCTGGGAGAGCCGGCCAGCGCCAGCGGCCAGCCGTGGGTAATTAGACCGTGGATGAAATGATGAAAAGATATTTGCAGGCTTTGAGGCAGAGGCTTTGAAGCTGTAAATCCTGTGAAGGCAGCAGCCCCGCACGCACCCGCCGGGAGATATTTACCCGGGACCGGCTTTTCACCAGCCACACCGTGCCCACAGCCTCGGAAGGAAAGTGTGTCCCCCCCCCTCCCCGGGGAAGATGCTGAGCTTGGAGGGATGTTCCTGGGGATGGATGTTCCTGGGGAAGGATGTTTCTGGGGACGGATGCTCCCGGGGATGGGTGCTCCTGGGGACGGATGTTTCTGGGGACGGATGGTCCTGAGGAGGGATGTTCCTGGGGAGGGATGCTCCTGGGGAGGGATGCTCCCGGGGAGGGATGCTCCCGGGAATGGGTGCTCCTGGGGATGGGTGCTCCTGGGGATGGGTGCTCCTGGGGATGGGTGCTCCTGGGGAGGGATGGTCCTGAGGAGGGATGGTCCTGAGGAGGGATGGTCCCAGGGAGGGATGCTCCCAGGGATGGGTGCTCCCAGGGAGGGATGTTCCTGGGGATGGGTGCTCCTGGGGAGGGATGTTTCTGGGGACGGATGGTCCTGAGGAGGGATGCTTCCAGGGAGGGATGCTCCCAGGGATGGGTGCTCCCAGGGATGGGTGCTCCCAGGGATGGGTGCTCCTGGGGAGGGATGCTCCTGGAGATGGATGCTCCCGGGAACGGATGCTCCCGGGAACGGATGCTCCCGGGGAGGGATGCTCCCGGGGAGGGATGCTCCCGGGGATGGATGCTCCCGGGGAGGGATGCTCCCAGGCAGGGATGCTCCTGGGTTTGGGGAGCACACAGGGCCAGGTACCCTGAATTCTGTGCATCTTGCTCCAGGGAGATGCAGCCCCAGCTCTGGGAATGCAGCGGGTACCGCGGTGTCAGGGAGGTTCAGCCAGAGGTTAATCCAGCCCCCGCAAGCACCGGAACCTCATCCTGCTGGGAGACAGCGGGAATCAACCTGTGTCGGAGCTTCTGGGATGGAGTAAAAGCCCCCGGTTCAAACCGGGGGGGGGGCTGAGCCCAAGTAGAG
>NW_015091620.1:0-2738 GCF_001431845.1 Calidris pugnax | reverse complement strand
TCCTCAGGGGGGATGGTGCTGAGGAGGGATGGTCCCAGGGAGGGATGCTCCCAGGGATGGGTGCTCCCAGGGAGGGATGTTCCTGGGGATGGGTGCTCCTGGGGAGGGATGTTTCTGGGGACGGATGGTCCTGAGGAGGGATGCTTCCAGGGAGGGATGCTCCCAGGGATGGGTGCTCCCAGGGATGGGTGCTCCCAGGGATGGGTGCTCCTGGGGAGGGATGCTCCTGGAGATGGATGCTCCCGGGAACGGATGCTCCCGGGAACCTTACAGCCAGACACATGGACAAGCACCAACACCTCACCCCACACATCTCTGGCCATGGGTTCTGCAGCCGGACACATGGACAAGCCCCAACACCTCACCCCACACCTCCCTGTCCATGGGTCCCACAGCTGGACACATGGACAAGCACCAGCACCTCACCCCACACCTCCCTGGCCATACACCTCCCTGTCCATGGGTCTTACAGCCAGACACATGGACAAGCACCAACACCTCACCCCACACATCTCTGGCCATGGGTTCTGCAGCCGGACACATGGACAAGCCCCAACACCTCACCCCACACCTCCCTGTCCATGGGTCCCACAGCTGGACACATGGACAAGCACCAGCACCTCACCCCACACCTCCCTGGCCATGGGTCCCACAGCCAGACACATGGACAAGCCCCAACACCTTGCCCCACACCTCCCCAGCTGTGGGTCCTGCAGCCAGACACATGGACAAGCTCCAACACCTCACCCCACACATCCCCAGCCATGGGTCCTGCAGCTGGACACATGGACAAGCACCAGCACCTTGCCCCACACATTCCTGGCCATGGGTCCTGCAGTGGGACACATGGACCACCTCCCCAGCTGTGGGTCCTGCAGCCAGACACACAGCCAAGCCCCAACACCTGCCCCACACCTCCCCAGCTGTGGAGCCACCATCACTGCACTCACCAAGGCCAAGGCCGTGCGGGGATGGAGCCCGATGGACACCCTTTGGTCCTTAAACGCCATCCCAGCTGGGGCTGTGGGATGTGACCAAGTCCATGGTGGACCAGGAGCATCCCGGGATGTGGGTGCCGGAAGGCGCCTGCCCTTGGAGAGGACATCCCTTTGGGATGGGTCCTGCAGCCAGACACATGGACAAGCCCCAGCACCTTGCCCCACACCTCCCCAGACGTGGGTCCTGCAGTGGGACATATGGACCACCTCCCCAGCTGTGGGTCCTGCAGCCAGACACACGGACAAGCACCAGCATCTCGCCCCACGTGTCCCCAGCCATGGGTCCTGCAGCCAGACACATGGACAAGCACCAGCATCTTGCCCCACGTATCCCCAGCCATGGGTCCCCTGGCCATGGGTCCTGCAGTGGGACACATGGACCACCTCCCCAGCTGTGGGTCCTGCAGCCAGACACACAGCCAAGCCCCAACACCTGCCCCACACCTCCCCAGCTGTGGAGCCACCATCACTGCACTCACCAAGGCCAAGGCCGTGCGGGGATGGAGCCCGATGGACACCCTTTGGTCCTTAAACGCCATCCCAGCTGGGGCTGTGGGATGTGACCAAGTCCATGGTGGACCAGGAGCATCCCGGGATGTGGGTGCCGGAAGGCGCCTGCCCTTGGAGAGGACATCCCTTTGGGAAGACCCTTGGATCTGGCCACCATCCACCCCATAAACCCTTGGCACGGGGGGCTCGGGCCGGCGGTGCCGGGGGGATGCCGCGAGGGATGCGGGTGGGATGGGTACGGCCGGGCGGGACAGGCAGACCCCAGCAGGAACGAAGCAGCAGTTGAGCCCAGGGGTAATTAGCAGCTTGTGATTCCAGATCCTCATTAGGGGCTGGCACCCCCCGCTGTTGCGCTCCCGTGCAATTAGTCGCTAAGTAACACAGGGATATTTATACCCGGGCGAGGAACCGGGGCCGGCAGCGCCGGGATGCTCCGGCTGGGGCCCGGCCACTGTGGGGACCGTGACATTTTGGGACAAACAACAGGTTCTTGCAGGCCAAGGAGCCGTGATGGGGGTCCCAGGGGCACCCTGGGGTGCTCAGCAGTGGGGACAGCACCCTAGGATGGGGACACGTGTGACATTGTCACCCCGGGGAAGCCACAACCCTGGAACCACCGCGGGGGGACCGGCTGCTCCGAGAGCCATTTCTATGGGGAAGATGTTTTATCTTCCCTCTCACCCCACCCTAATTAATTGTTTTAATTAAGGAAATGCCACTTCCACTCCCGACTGCCATTTGCCTGCAGAAACGTTTGCTAATTACGGTGAGGGAAATGCGCTGTGGCTTGTTAAACCCGTTTGCAGGCAGCTGGGAGGGGGGTTGTGCGCGTGGGGCGGGGGCGCTAAAAATATATGGGAAAAGGGAAAATAAATAAGCTCTAAGATGCAAATCACCGTCCAGGGAACAGGGGGGGGTCCCTCGTGAGGGGAAGGGGTGGCCTCAGACCAGGGATGTGCCTGAAACTGGAGGTTTGGCACCTCCATCCATCACCTCTGCCCGGCAGCGGGTGGGCACTAACGAAGCCCCCGCTTTGTTAATGAGCGGGGGGGGGGCAAGAGGGAGTCGGGCTTGAGAAGGAGGATTTAACCCCTGGAGCTGTCACCGACACCCCCTTCGCCGGCTTTGTCACCACCAGCCAGGAGCTCGAGCTGCTTTCTGCTTTTTAACAGGTTTCATGAATTTTAATGGGCAGTCGCTGCCGGGTTTTGCCTTCCCTTCCCGTTGCTC
>NW_015091619.1:6705-6918 GCF_001431845.1 Calidris pugnax | reverse complement strand
ACCAATTAAGGATGGGAACCCCCTCGTACACGATGGTGTTTCCTTGGCCAGCTGGATTCTTAGCTCAGCCTTTGCCACCAGGGCAACTCCTCCCAGTCACAGGGAGCATCCTGCTCCTCTCCTGCCCCAGCATCACGCCAAGGGCACAGTGGTGGTGCCAGATCTAAGCCAGAGCCACAGCTGTGCAATGCAGGGATTGATTGATCCCCAGGG
>NW_015091619.1:0-2101 GCF_001431845.1 Calidris pugnax | reverse complement strand
CCCACAGCACCCCCTTGGCTGCAGCCTCTGGGGCCAGAGGTTGCAAGGAGATGGTTTCCCCACCGGCGCCCATCCATGGACCCACATCCTCAGCTGCTGCGCTCTGCTTTGGAGCACAAATCAGGGTGAAGTCAAAATGCAGAGCCGGGGGAAAACCCCCAGCCCCAAAACACAGAAATACACATCTTCTTCTCCAAGGGCATTGCTTGGGTTCATTGGTGGGAACAACCCAGAGAGACTCCCCACCCCAAGACACCACCACAGACCCCGACCAGCACATCCCGTCCCTGGGGGCCCCGCTCCCTGCTTTGGCACCAAAGCTCTGCCACCACTCACCCTGTCATGTCCAACGTGGGCGATGGTGGCATCTGCTGGGGACAAAAACCACATTGTCAGCTGCTGCTTCCCATTGTGGGTTTGGGTGAGACCCATGTGCCTTGGAACAGCAGCTGCCCTGGGGTCAGGACTGAATCCCCTGCCCTGTTTCCCCCTCATTTCCCCAAGGAGAGAGGGGTCCATGGCTCACCCGGGAGGAGGAGGTGGTACTCACATTGCATTGCATTGTCAACAGTCACGTCAGTCTCATGGCTGGCAAGGTGATGCTGCAGGCTGGAGAAAAGTGTGGAAAGGGTTTTGTGGTTGGTGTCCTGGCTTTAAATGGGGCATTGGGTTCAATCCCATGGATGGTGCTTTCTTGCATCGGGTCCATGTCTGAAGCCAAGGGTCAGGCTGGACACAAGTCCTGCTCCTATCTCCCTCCACCCATGGGGACTCCAGCCGCACACCATGCTGCCTATGGACAAGGACCACCCCAGGACGTCCGGTAGATAGACATCCGTCCCCGTCCTCCCCAGCCCCACAGCCAGGAGGGATCAGTGCTCACCTTTGGCATCTCTCTCTGCAGGCCCCTGCAAGGAAAAGGAAGGGAGAGGCAGGGAGGCAGAGTTTCTGCCCAGCCCTGGCTCTCCCTGCTCTGGGCTGACCCATGAACATGATGGGATCAACCTCCACACCTCACTCAGGGTGCAATTTTTCTGTCTGTGTAAGCGTGAGTCCAGACAGGTTTCTCCCAAGCTCTCAGCAGCTGTGCACAGCCCAAGTGTGGAGGAGCCGTGTTTGCCCCTCTCAGGCCAGGTCAGAGACTCCCTTTTTGTGCCCAAAGGGCTGGGAGCAAATCTTTCCCAGGAGCAGGGAAACATTTGGTCTTCTCTGTCACAGCTACGTTTCCTCCCCAGAGCTGATAAAGGAAAGGTTTCTTTCCCCGTCCCGTGATATGGGGTAACAAACTGGCAATGCTCAACCAGGATGGGTGATTTTATTATTACATTTAACGTCCCCTCTGGGTTTCACCTCATTGTTTCCCCTCAGTGTCCCCAAATCACTCACCTTTCTTCACGGCACAGTAGGTGGCTGCAGCCAGGAGGAGGAGGGAGACGGCCACCACTCCCAGAACGATTCCTGTGGGAAAGGGGTGGAAAACTGGGGAAAGGGGAGTTGGGGAGGAGAGAGGATTTTTGAGGAGAAGGGATCTTATGGGGAGAAGTAGAGCAGGAGTTTTCCTTAGAGCCAGACGACATCCCAGTTGATGATCCTCCCCATGCCCTGGTGCCAGCAGCCCAGCATCCCAGTGTCCCAAAACTTGGGGACATTGGGTTTGAGGAAAAGGAGTCACTCACCTGTGGTGGAAAGCCCTGCCTAGACCAAGCACCTGTGGGGACCCCCTCCCCCACCATCTCTCAACCCTGGGGATCAATCAATCCCTGCATTGCACAGCTGTGGCTCTGGCTTAGATCTGGCACCACCACTGTGCCCTTGGCGTGATGCTGGGGCAGGAGAGGAGCAGGATGCTCCCTGTGACTGGGAGGAGTTGCCCCGGTGGGAAAGTCACAGGGCTGAACGCAACTCTTGACCAGAAAGTGTAGCAATAGGACAAGGGATAACAGTTTTAAACTGAATAATGAAAGATTTAGATTAGATACTAGGAAGAAATTCCAGAGATGTTCTCAATGTCCCATCCCTGGAAGTGTCCATGGCCAGGCTGGATTGGGTTTTGAGCAACCTTGTCTGGTGGAAGGTGTCCCTGCCCACGGCAGGCGAGTTG
>NW_015091618.1:11059-17754 GCF_001431845.1 Calidris pugnax | reverse complement strand
GCGGGCGCTCTGGTCCCCCTTCCTCGCGTCTCTATGGTACCTGAAGCCGCCTCTCCACGTCTGGGGCTGATTGGGGGCATTTTAGTCGGATTTTGGGGCATTTTAGTCGAATTTTGGGGCATTTTAGTAGAATTTTGGGGCATTTTAGCCCATTTCTAAGCCCGTTTGGGGTTATTTGGGGACAATTTGGGCTCATCTGGGGGCATTTTAGTCTTATTTTGGGGTTATTTGGGGACATTTTGGGCCCATTTGGGGGAGTTTCAAGGCAGGTTCAAGGTCCTCCAATCTGGGTTATTTGGGGACATTTTGGGCCCATTTGGGGGAGTTTCAAGGCAGGTTCAAGGTCCTCCAATCTCACCCAAGATCCTCCAGCCCCACCCAAGGTCCCACCAAGATCGTCAGCTGGGGGGAGGGCTGCGTGGTCCCCAACCACCCAGGGGGTCTACAACCATGTCAGCACCCATGCTAATTGGCTGGACCCCCATGCCAGGGGCGTGGCCTTCCTGGGACCCCTCCCTCCCCCCTGCCCATAGCCACGCCCCCGTAACCTCATTGGCAGCGTCATCGTGGGCATCACGGGTGTCATCGGCATCCTCTGGGGGGGGGTCCTTTGAGGTCATCCCACAGGAGAGGGATGGGGGGGAGGGGCTATAGGGGATCCCCAGAGACACTATAGGGCCCCACCCCTCCCCCCTGCGACATCATCAATGACATCATCATCACGATCATCATTGGTGTCATCTTGATCATCACTGATGTCATCATCATGGGGTTGGGGACACTTGCGAGGTCACCCCATGGAGGGGTGGGGGGGGGGCTATAGAGGACCCCAAAAGAACACCCAGGTGGAAGTCACAAGCCCTAAAGGGGAACCCAAGAGCCCACAGGGCCCTACCAGACGTCCAGAGGGACCCCAAAAGCCTCAAAACTCCCCAAAATGAGCCTGAAGCCCTGCAAATGTCCCCAAATGATCCCAAAAGAAGACTAAAATGCCCCCAATGAGCCCAAATTGGCTCAAAACAAGATGAAAATGCCTCAAAATCAGAGTAAAATGTCCCAAAATCGAATTAGAATGGCCCAAAACTCCCCCAAATGAGCCCAAAATGTCCCAAAATGAGCCCCCAAACCACTAAATGAACCCAAAATGCCCTAAAATAACCCAAATTTGCCTGAAAACGAGACTAAAATGCCCCAGATTCAGGCTAAACTGGCCCAAAATGAGCCCCCAAACCACTAAATGAAGTCAAAAACGCCTCTGCTGAAACTTCACATTTTTACCAATATATCTAATATATATATATCTAATATAATATCTCATCCAAACCTCCCCTGCCCCAACTTCAGACCATTTCCTCTGGTCTTGTCGTTCGTCCTTTGGGAGAAGAGGCCAACACCCGCCTCTCTCCACCCTCCTTTCAGGGAGCTGTAGAGGGCAAGGAGGTCTCCCCTCAGCCTCCTCTTCTCCAAACTCAACATGCCCAGTTCCCTCAGCCTCTCCTCGTAGGACTTGTTCTCCAGACCCCTCCCCACCTTGGTGGCTCCTCTGGACACGCTCCAGCACCTCAATGTCCTTCCTGTAGTGAGGGGCCCAGAACTGAACCCAGCCCTCGAGGTGAGGGAATTGGAATATCCAACTTTTTTTTCTGGGCCTTTTCTGGTTTCCAGTCTGTTTTCTTGCTCAGAGACTCAGTTTTCAAGTCCATAAGCAGGAGGTATTGATTAGCAACGCGTTGGGGAACTCTCCAGGCCGCCAAGGTGTTTAATCCATTTCTGGGGCTTTTTGAGGCAGGGAGATGCCCCTTCTAACAATTTGCCTGTGGCTGTTTATCCAAAGGCTTGGATACTTGGACCCCACTGGAACAGCAGTTGTTTCAAGAGGCTTTTTACACCCATGTGAAATGTGTTCACCTGATTCGTGTTAATATCTTTAACTGTTCTGTTTGTCCTTGTGTGACCATGGGCTTGGGAGAAGCGGGATTGGATGGATGTAGTTTCTGTTTCTGGCAAGAACCTGATGCCGAATTTGCCCCAAAAGGCGAAATAGAAACCGCTCAGAGACTCAGTTTTCAAGTCCATAAGCAGGAGGTATTGATTAGCAACGCGTTGGGGAACTCTCCAGGCCGCCAAGGTGGGAGTGACCTTGCTTCATCCTAAAATTGCTGAAGCCACCACTTCATGTTCTGGTGTTCCTTCCTATCAACTCGTTCTGTTCTCTCAGACAATTTATTACCTTCGTGATTTGGTAAGATCCACCAAATGTGGCCTGACTGAGCACAAACGGGGCCTGCAACTCCCGTTGCAGGGAGTAGGCCTGAGCCCAGCACCATGATGTCTTGAAGCAGCAAAAGAGTGTTGTCGCCCTTGTTGGGAGAGAGGGGATTCCAAGAAGGACCCCAGCTGACATTTTAACTCCTTCTTTCTCCAAGACTGCTTCCTTTGGAGCGGTTTCATTTCCCCCCTTTTCTTCTAACTTACGAATTGGGGGGCCACCAAGAGGTTGGGGTCAAGGTCATCTCATCCCACCTCCCCACAGTCAGCAGGGACACCCCCAACTAGACCAGGTTGCCCAGGGCCTCTTTCCCCCCTTTTCTTCTAACTTACGAATTGGGGGGCCACCAAGAGGTTGGGGTCAAGGTCATCTCATCCCACCTCCCCGCAGTCAGCAGGGACACCCCCAACTAGACCAGGTTGCCCAGGGCCTCGTCGAGCCTCTCCTTGAATATCTCCAGGGATGGGGCCTCAACCACCTCCCTGGGCATCCTGTTCCAGTGCTCCACCACCCTCACAGTGAAGAACCCTCTCCTCATCTCCAGTCTAAACCAGTTCCCCTCCAGTTTGAAGCCGTTTCCCCTCGTCCTGTCACTGCAGGCCTTTCTAAACAGGTTCTCCCAACCTTCCTGTAGGCCACCTTCAGATCTTGGAGCCGCCTCTTCTCCAGGCTGAACAACCCCAGCTCCCTCAGCCTGTCCTCGGAGCAGAGGTGCTCCATCCCCCTCATCATCCTCTGGACCCTCTCCATCAGGTCCATGTCCTTCTTCTATTGAGGGCTCCAGACCTGCACACAAGACTCCAGGTGAGGTCTCAAAGCAGAAGAACCACCTCTCTGGACCTTCTGGCAATGCAGCCCAGGATGGGATGGACCTTCTGGGCTGGAAGTGCCTGCTCCTGTCCAGCTTCTCCTCCACCAGCACCCCCAAGTCCCTTTCCTGGGGACCCACCTCTCCAGGTCCCTCTGGGTGCCCTCCCGTCCCTCTGCTGGATGGACACCACCACCACACACCTTGGTGTCCTCCATGAACCTGCTGATGGTCTCTCTTGAACTGGGGAGCCCAGAACTGGTCCCAGTGCTCCAGTGGTGGCCTCCCCAGGGCAGAGCAGAGGGGGGAGAAGGACCTTCCTCCACCTCCTGCCCACGCTCTTCCTCATGCCCCCAGGATCCCATTGACCTTCTTGGTGACAAGGTCCCATTGGTGGCTCCTGGGGAGGTCACTCTCCACCAGGACCCCCAGATCCTTCTCCTCAGAAGTGTTTCCCAGTAGATCCACCCCCAACCTCTCCTGGTGCCTGAGGTTCTTCCTCCCCAGGTGCAGGACCCTCCACTCTTGGTGAACCTCATGAGGTTCTTCTCCGCCCAGGTCCCCCTGGCTGGTGGCCCAGCCCTCTGGAGGGTCACCCAGTCCTCCCAGTTTGGCACCAGCACCCAACTGGCTGAGGACACGCTCTGTCCCTCCTCCGGGTCATCGATGAAGACGTTGACCAAGCCTGGACCAAGGGTTGACCCCTTGGGGGGACACCACCGGAGGTTCTTCCTCCCCAGGTGCAGGACCCTCCACTCTTGGTGAACCTCAGGAGGTTCTTCTCCGCCCAGGTCCCCCTGGCTGGTGGCCCAGCCCTCTGGAGGGTCACCCAGTCCTCCCAGTTTGGCACCATCACCCAACTGGCCGAGGACACGCTCCGTCCCTCCTCCGGGTCAGCGATGAAGACGTTGACCAAGCCTGGACCAAGGGTTGACCCCTTGGGGGGACACCACCGGCTCCAGGTCTCCAACGTGACCCCGCTCCGTCCGTGACAACCCTCTGAGCTCTGCCCCACAACCAGGACCCATCCCCCCTCCCTGCCCCCTCATCCAGCCCCTAATTGCTTAATTTCTTAACGAGGACGTCGTTAAGGCCTCGCTGAAGTGGAGGGAGATCCCAGGCCCCACATGTATGTTCCTGGCTGTGGAGACGTGTGGCGTGGGTCACACCGGCTCCAGGTCTCCAACGTGACCCCGCTCCGTCCGTGACAACCCTCTGAGCTCTGCCCCACAACCAGGACCCATCCCCCCTCCCTGCCCCCTCATCCAGCCCCTAATTGCTTAATTTCTTAACGAGGACGTCGTTAAGGCCTCGCTGAAGTGGGGGGAGATCCCAGGCCCCACATGTATGTTCCTGGCTGTGGAGACGTGTGGCGTGGGTCACACACGCCCGTCATGCCATGGACATGTATGTGGCAGGCCTCCATCACTCGTGCCAGAAGCCCCACACGCTTGTCCCAGGCCCTACACGTATGTTCCAGGCCTCAGATACGTGTGTCATGGGTCACACATGCCATGGACATGTATGTGGCAGGCCTCCGTCACTTGTGCCAGAAGCCCCACATGCTTGTTCCAGGCCCCACACGTATGTTCCAGGCCTCAGATACGTGTGTCATGGATCACACACGCTCGTCATGCCCTACATGTATGTTCCAGGCTGTGGAGACGTGTGTCATGGGTCACCGGGTCAGCGATGAAGACGTTGACCAAGCCTGGACCAAGGGTTGACCCCTTGGGGGGACACCACCGGCTCCAGGTCTCCAACGTGACCCCGCTCCGTCCGTGACAACCCTCTGAGCTCTGCCCCACAACCAGGACCCATCCCCCCTCCCTGCCCCCTCATCCAGCCCCTAATTGCTTAATTTCTTAACGAGGACGTCGTTAAGGCCTCGCTGAAGTGGAGGGAGATCCCAGGCCCCACATGTATGTTCCTGGCTGTGGAGACGTGTGGCATGGGTCACACACGCCCGTCATGCCATGGACATGTATGTGTCAGGCCTCCATCACTCGTGCCAGAAGCCCCACACGCTTGTTCCAGGCCCCACACGTATGTTCCAGGCCTCAGATACGTGTGTCGTGGGTCACACACGCCCATCATGCCATGGACATGTATGTGTCAGAGCTCCAGCACTCGTGCCAGAAGCCCCACACGCTTGTCCCAGGCCCTACACGTATGTTCCAGGCCTCAGATACGTGTGTCGTGGGTCACACACGCCCATCATGCCATGGACATGTATGTGTCAGAGCTCCAGCACTCGTGCCAGAAGCCCCACACGCTTGTCCCAGGCCCTACACGTATGTTCCAGGCCTCAGATACGTGTGTCGTGGGTCACACACGCCCATCATGCCATGGACATGTATGTGTCAGAGCTCCAGCACTCGTGCCAGAAGCCCCACACGCTTGTCCCAGGCCCTACACGTATGTTCCAGGCCTCAGATACGTGTGTCGTGGGTCACACACGCCCATCATGCCATGGACATGTATGTGGCAGGCCTCCGTCACCTGTGCCAGAAGCCCCACATGCTTGTCCCAGGCCCCACATGTATGTTCCAGGCCTTAAGCACGTGTTTGACACGCCTCACGGAGGTGTCCTGGCTTCCACACGTATGTTCCAGGCCTGGGTCATGATTTTTGGGGGTCTCAGACACGTCATGGGCCCCACACGCGTGTTGGAGGCCTCGGCCACGTATGACATGGAGCCCACCTACATGTCAGGCCCGTGACATATATGTTCCATGCCTTGGACACGTGTGTTGCGGGGCTCAGACACATGTCACAGGTCCTACATGTATGTTCCATGCCTTGGAGATGTGTGTCACAGGCCCCACACGCGTGTCATCGGCTTATCATGTATGTTCCTGGTGTCAGTCACATCTGTCACAGGCTCTACACGCGTGTCGTGGGCCCCACACATGTGTCATGGGCTTAACGTGTATGTTCCATGCCTGGGTCATGTGTGACACAGGCCCCACACGTGTGTCACGGGCCTCACACATGTCTCACGCCATGAAAGGCGTGTAGAGCCCGTGACACGTGTGACTGAGGCCTGGAACATATGTGTGGGGCCTGTGACGTGTCCAAGCCCCATAACACGTGTGTCCAAGGCATGGAACATATATGTCACGGGCCTAACATGTAGGTGGGGTCCATGTCACACGTGTCCGAGGCAGCCAACACACCTGTGGGGCCCATGACACATCTCCGAGACCCACTACACGCGTGTCTGAGGCCTGGAACATACGTGTGGGGTCCATGACAGGCGTGCAAAGCCTGTGACACACGTGACCGACACCAGGAACATACATGTTTCACCCGTGACATGCGTGTGGGGCCTGTGACACACGTGCCTGAGCCCCCCAAACAGGCGTGTCCAAAGCATGTAACGCACACGTTAAGCCCATGACATGCGTGTGGGGCCTGGTCTACGTGTGTTTAAGGGCCCAGAACATACGTGTGGGGCCTGTGGCCTCCAATACACGCGTGGGGCCCGTCACGCGTGTCCCTGCCCCACGTGTCCCCCCCTCCCCACACGTGTCCCTGCCCCACACGCGTGTCGTGGGCCCCTCAGCGCTGTCCCCATCCCCCCACCCTGCCCCACACGTGTGTGTGTGTGTCCCC
>NW_015091618.1:988-5355 GCF_001431845.1 Calidris pugnax | reverse complement strand
TTTTTGGGAGGAAAGTGGCTATATAAGAACCAGTGGTGCTCTCGGGAACATCTTCCATGAGACATGGAGGGTCTTTGCAGTCCCACCTCATCTGCAGCCAGGGAGGAGTTTTCTCTCTGGAGATCCTGCTCCAAAAGCTGCTCTTCATGTGGAAAGAATTGGAATATCCGACTTTTTTCTGGGCCTTTTCTGGTTTCCAGTCTGTTTTCTGCACTTCCTCCATTTTCCATCCATCTCCTCTGGTGTCTTTTCTCCTTTTTTGAGGAAAACCTGACTGTTTGGTGGTTTTTCTTGCCGTTGTAGTTACCAACCTGCTGAACATGGCCTCCTCCAGCGCCATGGCTCAACACGGAGCTGGCTCTGCATCGCCTGCACGAGGCTCGGGGCACCGTTCCAGTACGGAGCAGCCATTCCCCATTAAGAACCCACTTTGGGACTGGTTTGAACTGGGAGTCGCTCTGACTTGGCTCTTCCAGGGGCCAGAATCTCTTTGCTAAAGGCGCCGGGTGCTGCCCGTTGCCACGTGAACGTCTCGTGGGGTGACTGACCCCGTCCCGGTGCATCAAGTAGAGCTTGTTTGGGTCTGGGACAATTTGGAGAATGGAATTTCTCCTGTGAATGAGGGAATAGTCGATAAAACACCAGATCTGCCCTGGCTAAAGCCCCGAGCGGGTCTGATTGGCTCCCTCTTCTTTAACACCACTGGGGGCCTGCCCCCCTTGCCACCAGGAGCGAGAATTGCCCTTTTTCCTCCTCTGCCGGAGGAATTTAAGTTCTTTTTTCCTATACAATCTGGCAGGAAGCTCTGGAAATGCTGCCTTCTGCCCACCCTGGAGACCCGAATCCCATCCTTTGGCTGATTACCATTGCGCAGGTAAACAGGAGGAGAACAGATCCCTTGGCTTTGGGATTTGTTCTTTAAAATGTGGGTTTTCCGGTGGGGAAAAGTCTCATTTTAATCCATTTCTGGGGCTTTTTGAGGCAGGGAGATGCCCCTTCTAACAATTTGCCTGTGGCTGTTTATCCAAAGGCTTGGATACTTGGACCCCACTGGAACAGCAGTTGTTTCAAGAGGCTTTTTACACCCATGTGAAATGTGTTCACCTGATTCGTGTTAATATCTTTAACTGTTCTGTTTGTCCTTGTGTGACCATGGGCTTGGGAGAAGCGGGATTGGATGGATGTAGTTTCTGTTTCTGGCAAGAACCTGATGCCGAATTTGCCCCAAAAGGCGAAATAGAAACCGCTCAGAGACTCAGTTTTCAAGTCCATAAGCAGGAGGTATTGATTAGCAACGCGTTGGGGAACTCTCCAGGCCGCCAAGGTGGGAGTGACCTTGCTTCATCCTAAAATTGCTGAAGCCACCACTTCATGTTCTGGTGTTCCTTCCTATCAACTCGTTCTGTTCTCTCAGACAATTTATTACCTTCGTGATTTGGTAAGATCCACCAAATGTGGCCTGACTGAGCACAAACGGGGCCTGCAACTCCCGTTGCAGGGAGTAGGCCTGAGCCCAGCACCATGATGTCTTGAAGCAGCAAAAGAGTGTTGTCGCCCTTGTTGGGAGAGAGGGGATTCCAAGAAGGACCCCAGCTGACATTTTAACTCCTTCTTTCTCCAAGACTGCTTCCTTTGGAGCCGTTTCATTTCCCCCCTTTTCTTCTAACTTACGAATTGGGGGGCCACCAAGAGGTTGGGGTCAAGGTCATCTCATCCCACCTCCCCACAGTCAGCAGGGACACCCCCAACTAGACCAGGTTGCCCAGGGCCTCGTCGAGCCTCTCCTTGAATATCTCCAGGGATGGGGCCTCAACCACCTCCCTGGGCATCCTGTTCCAGTGCTCCACCACCCTCACAGTGAAGAACCCTCTCCTCATCTCCAGTCTAAACCAGTTCCCCTCCAGTTTGAAGCCGTTTCCCCTCGTCCTGTCACTGCAGGCCTTTCTAAACAGGTTCTCCCAACCTTCCTGTAGGCCACCTTCAGATCTTGGAGCCGCCTCTTCTCCAGGCTGAACAACCCCAGCTCCCTCAGCCTGTCCTCGGAGCAGAGGTGCTCCATCCCCCTCATCATCCTCTGGACCCTCTCCATCAGGTCCATGTCCTTCTTCTATTGAGGGCTCCAGACCTGCACACAAGACTCCAGGTGAGGTCTCAAAGCAGAAGAACCACCTCTCTGGACCTTCTGGCAACGCAGCCCAGGATGGGATGGACCTTCTGGGCTGGAAGTGCCTGCTCCTGTCCAGCTTCTCCTCCACCAGCACCCCCAAGTCCCTTTCCTGGGGACCCACCTCTCCAGGTCCCTCTGGGTGCCCTCCCGTCCCTCTGCTGGATGGACACCACCACCACACACCTTGGTGTCCTCCATGAACCTGCTGATGGTCTCTCTTGAACTGGGGAGCCCAGAACTGGTCCCAGTGCTCCAGTGGTGGCCTCCCCAGGGCAGAGCAGAGGGGGGAGAAGGACCTTCCTCCACCTCCTGCCCACGCTCTTCCTCATGCCCCCAGGATCCCATTGACCTTCTTGGTGACAAGGTCCCATTGGTGGCTCCTGGGGAGGTCACTCTCCACCAGGACCCCCAGATCCTTCTCCTCAGAAGTGTTTCCCAGTAGATCCACCCCCAACCTCTCCTGGTGCCTGAGGTTCTTCCTCCCCAGGTGCAGGACCCTCCACTCTTGGTGAACCTCAGGAGGTTCTTCTCCGCCCAGGTCCCCCTGGCTGGTGGCCCAGCCCTCTGGAGGGTCACCCAGTCCTCCCAGTTTGGCACCATCACCCAACTGGCCGAGGACACGCTCCGTCCCTCCTCCGGGTCAGCGATGAAGACGTTGACCAAGCCTGGACCAAGGGTTGACCCCTTGGGGGGACACCACCGGCTCCAGGTCTCCAACGTGACCCCGCTCCGTCCGTGACAACCCTCTGAGCTCTGCCCCACAACCAGGACCCATCCCCCCTCCCTGCCCCCTCATCCAGCCCCTAATTGCTTAATTTCTTAACGAGGACGTCGTTAAGGCCTCGCTGAAGTGGAGGGAGATCCCAGGCCCCACATGTATGTTCCTGGCTGTGGAGACGTGTGGCATGGGTCACACACGCCCGTCATGCCATGGACATGTATGTGTCAGGCCTCCATCACTCGTGCCAGAAGCCCCACACGCTTGTTCCAGGCCCCACACGTATGTTCCAGGCCTCAGATACGTGTGTCGTGGGTCACACACGCCCATCATGCCATGGACATGTATGTGGCAGGCCTCCGTCACCTGTGCCAGAAGCCCCACATGCTTGTCCCAGGCCCCACATGTATGTTCCAGGCCTTAAGCACGTGTTTGACACGCCTCACGGAGGTGTCCTGGCTTCCACACGTATGTTCCAGGCCTGGGTCATGATTTTTGGGGGTCTCAGACACGTCATGGGCCCCACACGCGTGTTGGAGGCCTCGGCCACGTATGACATGGAGCCCACCTACATGTCAGGCCCGTGACATATATGTTCCATGCCTTGGACACGTGTGTTGCAGGGCTCAGACACATGTCACAGGTCCTACATGTATGTTCCATGCCTTGGAGATGTGTGTCACAGGCCCCACACGCGTGTCATCGGCTTATCATGTATGTTCCTGGTGTCAGTCACATCTGTCACAGGCTCTACACGCGTGTCGTGGGCCCCACACATGTGTCATGGGCTTAACGTGTATGTTCCATGCCTGGGTCATGTGTGACACAGGCCCCACACGTGTGTCACGGGCCTCACACATGTCTCACGCCATGAAAGGCGTGTAGAGCCCGTGACACGTGTGACTGAGGCCTGGAACATATGTGTGGGGCCTGTGACGTGTCCAAGCCCCATAACACGTGTGTCCAAGGCATGGAACATATATGTCACGGGCCTAACATGTAGGTGGGGTCCATGTCACACGTGTCCGAGGCAGCCAACACACCTGTGGGGCCCATGACACATCTCCGAGACCCACTACACGCGTGTCTGAGGCCTGGAACATACGTGTGGGGTCCATGACAGGCGTGCAAAGCCTGTGACACACGTGACCGACACCAGGAACATACATGTTTCACCCGTGACATGCGTGTGGGGCCTGTGACACACGTGCCTGAGCCCCCCAAACAGGCGTGTCCAAAGCATGTAACGCACACGTTAAGCCCATGACATGCGTGTGGGGCCTGGTCTACGTGTGTTTAAGGGCCCAGAACATACGTGTGGGGCCTGTGGCCTCCAACACACGCGTGGGGCCCGTCACGCGTGTCCCTGCCCCACGTGTCCCCCCCTCCCCACACGTGTCCCTGCCCCACACGCGTGTCGTGGGCCCCTCAGCGCTGTCCCCATCCCCCCACCCTGCCCCACACGTGTGTGTGTGTGTCCCC
>NW_015091618.1:0-223 GCF_001431845.1 Calidris pugnax | reverse complement strand
AAGGTCACCAAGGGGTGGGGGGTCACGAAGAGGGGTTCACCAAGGGGTTGGGGGTCACCAAGGGGTTGAGGGTCACCAAGAGTTTGGGTGTCACCAAGAGGTTGAAGGTCACGAAGAGGTTGGGGGTCACCAAGGGCTTGGGGGTCACCAAGAGGCTGAAGGTCACCAAGAGGTTGGGGGTCATGAAGAGAGGCTCACCAAGAGGTTGGGGGTCACCAAGGGG
>NW_015091617.1:12355-12872 GCF_001431845.1 Calidris pugnax | reverse complement strand
ATCTCCTGTTGCCACCACCCCATGGCCACATCCCAACTCCCATAGCCATGTCCCAGTGGCCACCACCCCATGGCCACGTCCTGATTTCCACCACCCCATTCTACGTGGCCACCAACCCATGACCACCACCAATGGCGACCAACACACTGCCACCACTCATGGCCACCAACCCATGGCCATGTCTACATGGCCACCAACCCATGGGCAGGTCCTCATTGCCACCTCTCCATGGCCACCACCCCATGGCCATATCCCCACCCCATGGCCACATCTCCACTCCACTCTCCAATGTCCCAGTGGCCACCACCCCAGGGCCATGTCTTGATTGCCACCACCCCATGGCCACGTCCCCACTCCCTTGGCCACGTCCTGATTGCCACCTCCCCATGGCCACATCCCTATTCCCATGGCCATCTTCTGTTGCCACCACCCCATGGCCATGTCTGTGGCCATGCCACCTCCCCATGGCCACATCCCTACTCCCATGGCCACGTCCCAGTGGCCACCACCCCATGGT
>NW_015091617.1:11996-12220 GCF_001431845.1 Calidris pugnax | reverse complement strand
TACCCCCATGGCCACATCCCCACTCCCATGGCCACGTCCCACTTGCCACCACCCCATGGCCATGTCCCTACTCCCAGTGGCCACCACCCCAGAGCCATATCTTGATTGCCACCACCCCATGGCCATATCCCAACTCCCACGGCCACGTCCCAGTGGCCACTACCCTGTGGCCACATCCTGATCCCCACCACCCCATGTCCCCCCGGGAGGTGTCCCCCCGCCCC
>NW_015091617.1:5591-7696 GCF_001431845.1 Calidris pugnax | reverse complement strand
TGTTTTGGGGGGGGTGTCCCCGTGTCACCTGGAGGCTGGTGACCGTGAGGCGCCGGGCGTCGTCGGAGTGGGAGGCGACGGGCACCACGAAGGGGCTGTCGGGGATGTGCTCCTCGTTGAACTTGATGGAGACCTCGTAGGCACGGGGACACGCTCGCACGAGGACATGCTCACACAAGGGCACACTCGCAGGGGGAGACCCTCCCATGGGGACAACCTTCCATGGGGACAACCTGGCACGGGGACACCTTTACACGGGGACACCCTTTGCACGGGGACACCCTTGCACAGGGACACTGTTTGCACGAGGACACCTTTTGCACAGGGACATCTTCACGTGGGGACACCTTTTGCACGGGGACATTGTCACATGGGGACAACTTCCATGGGGACAACCTTGCACGGGGGACACACTCGCATGGGGACACTCTTTACACGGGGACACCTTTTGCACGGGGACACTTTGCACGAGGACACCCTTTGCACGGGGACATCTTCACATGGGGACACCTTTTGCACGGGGACATTGTCACATGGGGACAACTTCCACGGGGACAACCTTCCATGGTGACACCCTTGCACGGGGACACCCTTTTCACAGGGGTACCCTTTGCACGGGGACACTGTTTGCACGAGGACACCTTTTGCACGGGGGTACCCTTTGCACAGGGACACTTTGCACAAGGACACCCCTTGCACGGGGACATCCTCACACGGGGGACACCCTTTGCATGGGGACACCCTTTTCACAGGGACACCCTTTTGCACGGGGACACCCTTGCACGGGGACAACCTTCCATTGGGACAACCTTGCACGGGGGACATCTTTACACGGGGACACCTTTTGCACGGGGATACTCTTTTCACAGGGACATCCTTGCATGGGGACACCCCTTGCACGGGGACATTCTCACAGGGGGTGACACCCTTGCACGGGGACAGCCTTGCACAGGGGACACCCTTGCACAAGGACAACCTTTCACGGGGACAACTTTGCACGGGGGACACCCTTTTCACAGGGACATCCTCACACAGGGATGGCCTTGCACGGGGGCAACCTTGCACAGGGGACATCTTTACACGGGGATACCCTTTACACAGGGACACCCTTTACACGGGGATACCCTTGCACGGGGGACACCCTTTTCACAGGGGTACCCTTTGCACAGGGACACTTTGCATGAGGACACCCTTTGCACAGGGACATCCTCGTATGGGGACACCTTTTGCACAGGGACACCCTCACAGGGGGACACCCTTGCACAAGGACAATCTTCATGGGGACAACCTTGCACAGGGGACACCCTTTACATGGGGACACCCTTTGCACGGGGACACCCTCGCACAGGGACACTTTCACAGGGGGACTCCCTCCCATGGGGACAACCTTGCACGGGGACACCTTTTGCACAGGGACATTGTCACAGGGGGATGCCCTTGCACAAGGACAACCTTTCACAGGGACACCCTCGCACAGGGATGCTCTCTCACAGGGGCAACCTTGCACGGGGGACATTCTCACAAGGGGGACACCCTTGCACAAGAAGAACCCTTGCACGAGGGGTATTTTTGCACGACGACACGCCCTCACAGGGGGAGGACCCTCGCCTGGGGCCACCCTTTGCACGGGGCCACCCTTTGCACGGGGAGGACCCTTGCACAAGAAGAACCCTTGCACAAGGGGTATTTTTGCACGAGGACACGCCCTCACAGGGGGAGCACCCTCACCTGGGGTCACCCTTTGCACGGGGAGGACCCTCGCACCAGGCCAACCTTGCACGGGGACACCCTGGCCTGGGGACAGCTTTGCACGGGGACTCTCTTGCACGAGGAGGACCCTCCAAGGGGCCACCCTTGCACGGGGAGGACCCTCACACGAGGCCAACTTTGCACAGGGACTCTCTTGCACGAGGAGGCCCCTCCAAGGGGCCACCCTTGCACGTGGGGGGAGCCCACCCTTCCCCGGGGGGCCCACCCTTGCACGGAGAAGCCCCTTGCACGAGGCTGGGGGGGTCACCCTTGCACGAGGACACCCTCCCACCCCCAATCCCACCCTCAAGAGGGGGGTCCCAGCTCCCTGCAGAGGGGTGGGGGGTGCTGTGGGG
>NW_015091617.1:0-2257 GCF_001431845.1 Calidris pugnax | reverse complement strand
GGTACACAGCACCCCCCCATTAGGGTGCCCTGGTACCCATCACCTTGGTATCAGGGCACCAGGGCATCCCAACAGCCTGTATCCATGGCAACGGGGCGCCCCACTACACAGCACCCCCCCATCGGGGTGCCCCGTTACACAGCACCCCCCCATCATGGCACCCTGGTATCCTGCACCCCCCCATTAGGGTGCCCTGGTACCCAGCATCCTCCCATTGGGGTGCCCTGGTACCCAGTAGCCCCCCATCATGGCACCAGGGTATCCCACCACCCTGTATCCATGGCAACAGGGCACCCTGGTACCCAGCACCCCAACATCATGGCACCCCAGTACCCAGCACCTTGGTATCAGGGCATCCCATCACCCTGTAGCCATGGCAACGGGGTGCCCTGGTACCCAGCACCCCCTCATTGGGGTGCCCTGGTACCCATCACCTTGGTATCAGGTCACCAGAGCATCCCATCACCCTGTAGCCATGGCAACAGGGCGCCCTGGTACCCAGCACCCCCCCATTGGGGTGCCCCAATACTCTGTACCCCCCCTATCAGGTCACCAGGGCATCCCATCACCCTGTAGCCATGGCAACGGGGCGCCCTGGTACCCAGGATCCCCCCACCATGGCACCCCAGTACCCACCACCCTGTCACCGTGTCACCTTGGCACTCCAGCCCCCTGTCACCATGACAGCCCATCACGGTGACACCGGGACACCCTGTCACCCTGTCACCCCAGCACCCCATCACCCTGTCACCATGGGGTCACCTCACCCTGTCACCAGGGCACCCCATCACCTTGTCACCGTGTCACCTTGGCACTCCAGCCCCCTGTCACCATGGCACCCCATCACCCTGTCACCTTGTCGTCACCCTGTCACCTTGACACTATGGCACCCCATCACCAGGGTGCCCTGTCACCATGGCACCCCATCACCATGACACCAGGACACCCTGTCACCCAGTCACCATGCCACCCTGTCACCTCAACACCCCATCACCTTGTCACCCTGTCGCCTTGGCACTCCACCCCCTGTCACCCTGTCACCTTGTCACCATGTCACCCTGTCACCATGCTACCTTGACACTATGGCACCCCGTCACCATGACACCAGGACACCCTGTCACCCTGTCACCTTGGCACTCCAGCCCCCTGTCACCATGGAAGCCAGTCACCGTGACACCAGGACACCCCAGCACCCTGTCACCCCAGCACCCCATCACCCTGTCACCATGGGGTCACCTCACCCTGTCACCTTGACACCCCATCACCTTGTCACCGTGTCACCTTGGCACTCCACCCCCTGTCACCACGACAACCCATCACAGTGACACCCTGTCACCATGACACCCTGTCACTGTGTCACCCTGTCACCATAGCACCCCGTCACCGTGACACCAGGGCACCCCGTCACCATGTCACTATGTCACCATGGCACCCCATCACCGTGACACCAGGGCACCCTGTCACCCTGTCACCTTGGCACCCCATCACCTTGTCACCCTGTCACCGTGGCATCCTGTCACTATGTCACCCTGTCACCATGCTACCTTGACACTATGATCATGCTACCTGTCACCATGGCAACCCATCACCATGACACCAGAGCACCCTGTCACCCCGTCACCATGCTACCGTGTCACCATGTCACCTCGACACCCCATCACCTTGGCACTCCAGCCCCCTGTCACCATGGCACCCTGTCACTGTGTCACCTTGTCACCCTGTCACCATGCTACCTTGACACAATGGCACCCTGTCACCTTGTCACCGCGTCACCTTGGAACTCCAGCCCCCCAGCACCGTGTCACCCCAGCACCATGACACCAGGGCACCCTGTCACCCAGTCACCCTGTCACCATGTCACCATGGCACCATGGCACCCTGTCACTGTGTCACCCGGTCACTATGGCACCCCATCACCGTGACATCAGGACACCCTGCCACCCAGTCACCATGTCACCTCCACATCCCATCACCTTGTCACCGTGTCACCTTGACACTCCAGCACCACATCACCGTGACACCAGGACACCCTGTCACCCTGTCACCATGCTACCTTGACACTATGGCACCCCGTCACCAGGGCACCCTGTCACCCTGTCACCATGGCACCTTGGCACTCCACCCCCTGTCACCATGACAACCCATCACCGTGACACTGGGACACCCTGGCACCATGGCACCCCAGCACCATGTCACCGTGTCACCCTGGCACCCCGTCACCATCACAGCAGGGCACCCCGTCACCATGTCACTATGT
>NW_015091616.1:30474-30771 GCF_001431845.1 Calidris pugnax | reverse complement strand
GGACCCCAGAGTCCAGGGACCCCGGTGGCTGAGGACTCTGGAGTCCACAGGTCCACATGTGCGGGCGCTGAGATGTTCTGAGGAGACCTTCAACCCCCTCCCACCAAGGCCAGAAGGTCCCAGGTGTTTTGGGGACCCAGATGTCCCAGCAAACGAGGTGTTTTGGGGACCCCGGAGTTCGGGGACCCCGGTGGCCGAGGACTCTGGAGTCCACGGGTCCACATGTGTGGGTGGTGAGATGTTCTGAGGAGACCTTCAACCCCCCCCACCCAAACCGGAGGTTCCGGGGGGTTGGGG
>NW_015091616.1:22453-29288 GCF_001431845.1 Calidris pugnax | reverse complement strand
TCACCCCCAAAAAAAAGGGACCCAGGTGTCCGGGTGTCCCCACCCCCCCCTCCCAAAAAGGACCCGGGCGTCCGAGGGAGGTCACCTTGGGGCGGTTCCCCGGGGGGTATAAGGGGAGGTGGGGAGGGGACTGGGAAGCACTGGGAGGAACTGGGAGGCACTGGGAGGAACTGGGAGCTGCCGGAAGCCGCCATGGGGAAGGAGGTGAAGGGGAAGGAGATGATGGGGGAGATGGAGGAGAGATGGACACGTGGTGGGATGGAGAAGGGGTGGAAGGAGATGGGGGAGATGGAGGGATGGAGACATGGAGGAGGGATGGTGGGATGGAAGAAGATGGGGAAGATGGAGAGATGGTGGGATGGAAGGAGATGGAGGGGATGGAGAGATGGAAGAAGGATGGTGGGATGGAAGGATGGAAGAGGGATGGAGGGATGGAAGGAGATGGGGGAGATGGAGGGATGGAGGGATGGAGAGATGGAGGGATAGAGGAGGGATGGTGGGACGGAGGAGGGATGGTGGGATGAAAGGATGGAGGGATGGAAGGAGATGGGGGGGATGGAGAGATGGAGGAGGGATGGTGGAATGGAAGGATGGAGGAGGGATGGAGGGATGGAAGAGAGATGGAGAGATGGAGAGATGGTGGGATGGAGAGATGGAGGAGGGATGGTGGGACGGAGGAGGGATGGTGGGATGGAAGGAGATGGAGGGATGAAAGGAGATGGGGAGATGGAGGGCTGGAGAGATGATGGGACGGAGGAGAGATGGGGGGATGGTGGGATGGAGAAGGGAAGGAAGGATGGAGGAGGGATGGTGGGATGGGGGAGGGATGGAGGGAAGGAAGAGAGATGGAGGGATGGAGCGATGGGGGGATGGAGGAGAGATGGAGGGATGAAGGTGTGGAGAGATGGAGGAGAAATAGAGAGATGGAGGAGGGATGGAGCGATGGAGAGGTGGTGGGATGGAGGAGGGATGGTGGGATGGAAGGAGATGGGGAGATGGAGGGATGGTGGGACGGAGGAGAGATGGAAGGAGATGGAGGGATGGAGAGATGGAGGAGGGATGGTGGGATGAAAGGATGGAGGACGGATGGAGAGATGGAGGGATGGAGAGATGATGGGACGGAGGAGAGATGGGGGATGGTGGGATGGAGAAGGGAAGGAGGGATGGAAGAGGGATGGTGGGATGGAAGGAGATGGGGGAGATGGAGGGATGGAGAGATGGAGGAGGGATGGTGGGATGAAAGGATGGAGGACGGATGGAGAGATGGAGGGATGGAGAGATGATGGGACGGAGGAGAGATGGGGGATGGTGGGATGGAGAAGGGAAGGAGGGATGGAAGAGGGATGGTGGGATGGAAGGAGATGGGGGAGATGGAGGGATGGAGAGATGGAGGAGGGATGGTGGGATGGAGGAGGGATGGTGGGATGGAAGGAGATGGAGAGATGGAGGAGGGATGGTGGGATGGAAGGAGATGGGGGAGATGGTGGGATGGTGGGACGGAGGAGGGATGGAGGGATGGAGGGATGGAAGGAGATGGGGAGATGGAGGGCTGGAGAGATGGAGGAGGGATGGTGGGACGGAGGAGGGATGGAGGGATGGAGAGATGGAGGAGGGATGGTGGGATGAAAGGAGATGGGGGAGATGGAGAGATGGTGGGATGGTGGGACGGAGGAGGGATGGAGGGACGGAGGAGGGATGGAGGGATGGAAGGAGATGGGGGAGATGGAGGGCTGGAGGGCTGGAGGAGGGATGGAGGGATGGAAGGAGATGGGGGGGATGGAGAGATGGAGGAGGGATGGTGGGACAGAGGAGGGATGGTGGGATGAAAGGATGGAGGAGGGATGGAGGGAAGGAAGAGAGATGGAGGGATGGTGGGACAAAGGAGGGATGGAGCGATGGGGGGATGGAGGAGAGATGGAGGGATGAAGATGTGGAGAGATGGAGGAGAAATAGGGAGATGGAGGAGGGATGGTGGGATGGAGGAGGGATGGAGAGATCATGGGATGGTGGGACAGAGGAGGGATGGTGGGATGGAGGAGGGATGGAGGAGGGATGGTGGGACAGAGGAGAGATGGAGGGATGAAGATGTGGAGAGATGGAGGAGAAATAGAGAGATGGAGGAGGGATGGAGCGATGGAGAGGTGGTGGGACAGAGGAGGGATGGAAGAAGGATGGACACCTGGTGGGATGGAGAAGGGGTGGAGAGATGGAGGAGACATGGAGAAGTGGTGGGATGGAAGAGGGATGGAGGGATGGAGAGAGGGAGGAGAGACGGAGAGGTGGTGGGACGGAGGAGGGATGGAGAAGGGTTGGAGGGATGGGGAGATGGAGGAGAGATGGAGAGTTGGTGGGATGGAGGAGGGATGGAGGAAGGATGGAGGAAGGATGGACACCTGGTGGGATGGAGAAGGGGTGGAGAGAGATGGAGGGGGGATGGTGGGATGGAGGAGGGATGGAGAGATCATGGGATGGTGGGACAGAGGAGGGATGGTGGGATGGAGGAGGGATGGAGGAGGGATGGTGGGACAGAGGAGAGATGGAGGGATGAAGATGTGGAGAGATGGAGGAGAAATAGAGAGATGGAGGAGGGATGGAGCGATGGAGAGGTGGTGGGACAGAGGAGGGATGGAAGAAGGATGGACACCTGGTGGGATGGAGAAGGGGTGGAGAGATGGAGAAGGGATGGAGAAGCGGAGGAGGATGGAGAGATGGAGGAGAAATAGGGAGATGGAGGAGGGATGGTGGGATGGAGGAGGGATGGAGAGATCATGGGATGGTGGGACAGAGGAGGGATGGTGGGATGGAGGAGGGATGGAGGAGGGATGGTGGGACAGAGGAGAGATGGAGGGATGAAGATGTGGAGAGATGGAGGAGAAATAGAGAGATGGAGGAGGGATGGAGCGATGGAGAGGTGGTGGGACAGAGGAGGGATGGAAGAAGGATGGACACCTGGTGGGATGGAGAAGGGGTGGAGAGATGGAGGAGACATGGAGAAGTGGTGGGATGGAAGAGGGATGGAGGGATGGAGAGAGGGAGGAGAGACGGAGAGGTGGTGGGACGGAGGAGGGATGGAGAAGGGTTGGAGGGATGGGGAGATGGAGGAGAGATGGAGAGTTGGTGGGATGGAGGAGGGATGGAGGAAGGATGGAGGAAGGATGGACACCTGGTGGGATGGAGAAGGGGTGGAGAGATGGAGAAGGGATGGAGAAGCGGAGGAGGATGGAAAGGTGGTGGGATGGAGGGATGGAGGAGGGATGGAGATGTGGAGAGATGGAGGAGAAATAGAGAGACGGATGGTGGGACAGAGGAGAGATGGTGGGATGGAGAGATGGAGGAGGGATGGAGGATGGTGGGACGGTGGAGAGATGGAGAGAGATGGGGGGGGTGGAGAGATGGAGGAGGGATGGTGGGACAGAGGAGGGATGGTGGGATGAAAGGATGGAGGAGGGATGGAGGGAAGGAAGAGAGATGGAGGGATGGTGGGACAAAGGAGGGATGGAGCGATGTGGGGATGGAGGAGAGATGGAGGGATGAAGATGTGGAGAGATGGAGGAGAAATAGGGAGATGGAGGAGGGATGGTGGGATGGAGGAGGGATGGAGAGATCATGGGATGGTGGGACAGAGGAGGGATGGTGGGATGGAGGAGGGATGGAGGAGGGATGGTGGGACAGAGGAGAGATGGAGGGATGAAGATGTGGAGAGATGGAGGAGAAATAGAGAGATGGAGGAGGGATGGAGCGATGGAGAGGTGGTGGGACAGAGGAGGGATGGAAGAAGGATGGACACCTGGTGGGATGGAGAAGGGGTGGAGAGATGGAGGAGACATGGAGAAGTGGTGGGATGGAAGAGGGATGGAGGGATGGAGAGAGGGAGGAGAGACGGAGAGGTGGTGGGACGGAGGAGGGATGGAGAAGGGTTGGAGGGATGGGGAGATGGAGGAGAGATGGAGAGTTGGTGGGATGGAGGAGGGATGGAGGAAGGATGGAGGAAGGATGGACACCTGGTGGGATGGAGAAGGGGTGGAGAGATGGAGAAGGGATGGAGAAGCGGAGGAGGATGGAAAGGTGGTGGGATGGAGGGATGGAGGAGGGATGGAGATGTGGAGGGATGGAGGAGAAATAGAGAGACGGATGGTGGGACAGAGGAGAGATGGTGGGATGGAGAGATGGAGGAGGGATGGAGGATGGTGGGACGGTGGAGAGATGGAGAGATGGGGGGATGGAGGAGAGATGGAGGGATGAAGATGTGGAGAGATGGAGGAGAAATAGAGAGATGGAGAAGGGATGGAGCGATGGAGAAGTGGTGGGACGGAGGAGAGATGGAGGAAGGAAGGACACCTGGTGGGATGGAGAAGGGGTGGAGAGATGGAGAAGGGATGGAGCGATGGAGAAGTGGTGGGACGGAGGAGGGATGGAGGGATGGGGGGACAGAGGAGAGATGGGGGGATGGAGATGTGGAGAGATGGAGGAGAAATAGAGAGACGGATGGTGGGACAGAGGAGAGATGGTGGGATGGAGGAGAGATGGAGGAGGGATGGAGGGATGGTGGGACAGAGGAGAGATGGGGGGATGAAGATGTGGAGAGATGGAGGAGAGATGGAGAGATGGAGGAGGGATGGAGCGATGGAGAGGTGGTGGGACGGAGGAGGGATGGAGGAAGGATGGAGGAAGGATGGACACCTGGTGGGATGGAGAAGGGGTGGAGAGATGGAGAAGGGGTGGGACAGAGGAGAGATGGGGGGATGGTGGGATGGAGAAGGGAAGGAGGGATGAAGATGTGGAGAGATGGAGGAGAAAGAGATGGATGGTGGGACAGAGGAGGGATGGAGGGATGGAGAGATGGAGGAGGGATGGAGAGATGGAGGAGGGATGGTGGGACAGAGGAGAGATGGAGGGATGAAGATGTGGAGAGATGGAGGAGAAATGGAGAGATGGAGAGGTGGTGGGATGGAGGAAGGATGGAGGAAGGATGGACACCTGGTGGGACAGAGAAGGGGTGGAGGAGGGTCGGGGGGATGGAGGAGACCTAGAGAGACGGAGGAGAAATGGAGGGATGAAAGGATGGAGGGGGGTTGGAGGCTGGAGGGATGGAGAGGGCTGGTGGGACAGAGGGATGGAGATGTGGGGAGATGGAGAAGGGATGGAGAAGAGGAGGAGGATGGAAAGTGGTGGGATGGAAGGACGGAGGAGGGATGGAGATGTGGGGAGATGGAGGAGAAATAGAGAGATGGAGGAGGGATGGAGGGATGGAGCGATGGAGATGGAGAGGTGGTGGGATGGAGAAAGGATGGACACCTGGTGGGATGGAGAAGGGGTGGAGAGATGGAGAAGGGATGGAGAAGCGGAGGAGGATGGAAAGGTGGTGGGATGGAGGGATGGAGGAGGGATGGAGATGTGGAGAGATGGAGGAGAAAGAGAGATGGAGGAGGGATGGAGGAGAGATGGAGGATGGTGGGACGGAGGAGAGATGGAGGGATGAAGATGTGGAGAGATGGAGGAGAAATAGAGAGATGGATGGTGGGACAGAGGAGGGATGGAGAAGGGTTGGAGGGATGGAGGGATGGAGGATGGTGGGACGGTGGAGAGATGGAGAGATGGGGGGATGGAGGAGAGATGGAGGGATGAAGATGTGGAGAGATGGAGGAGAAATAGGGAGATGGAGGAGGGATGGTGGGATGGAGGAGGGATGGAGAGATCATGGGATGGTGGGACAGAGGAGGGATGGTGGGATGGAGGAGGGAGGGATGGGGGGACAGAGGAGAGATGGAGGGATGAAGATGTGGAGAGATGGAGGAGAAATGGAGAGATGGAGAGGTGGTGGGATGGAGGAAGGATGGAGGAAGGATGGACACCTGGTGGGACAGAGAAGGGGTGGAGGAGGGTCGGGGGGATGGAGGAGACCTAGAGAGACGGAGGAGAAATGGAGGGATGAAAGGATGGAGGGGGGTTGGAGGCTGGAGGGATGGAGAGGGCTGGTGGGACAGAGGGATGGAGATGTGGGGAGATGGAGAAGGGATGGAGAAGAGGAGGAGGATGGAAAGTGGTGGGATGGAAGGACGGAGGAGGGATGGAGATGTGGGGAGATGGAGGAGAAATAGAGAGATGGAGGAGGGATGGAGGGATGGAGCGATGGAGATGGAGAGGTGGTGGGATGGAGAAAGGATGGACACCTGGTGGGATGGAGAAGGGGTGGAGAGATGGAGAAGGGATGAAGAAGAGGAGGAGGATGGAAAGGTGGTGGGATGGAAGGATGGAGGAGGGATGGTGGGACAGACGGATGGAGATGTGGGGAGATGGAGAAGGGACGAAGAAGAGGAGGAGGATGGAAAGTGGTGGGATGGAAGGATGGAGGAGGGATGGTGGGATGGAGGAAGGATGGACAGAAGGACGGACAGAAGGTGGCACAAGGTGACGGGGAAGATGGAGATGGGCCACGGGAGGGATGGACGGATGGACAGACACCACACACACCCCCTGACCCTTGACCTCTGACCTCTGCCCCCCAGGAGAGCTATGAGTTGGGGCCCCGGGGCAAGGCCCCGCCCCCGGCGCCCAAGGGTCGTGGTCGCCACAAGCAGGAGAAGCTGGAGGACATGAAGAAGGAGATGGATGTGGTATGGGGGGGGAACTGGGAGGGACTGGGAGGGTCAACGGGGGGCACTGGGAGGTCAACTGGGGGGAGCGGGAGGTCAACAAGGGGGACTGGGGGTCAATGGGGGACACTGGAAGGTCAACGAGGGGGGCAGGGAGGTCAACCGAGGGACTGGGGGGTCAACAAAGGGGACTGGGAGGGACTGGGGGTCAATGGGGGGCACTGGGAGGTCAAATGGGGGGA
>NW_015091616.1:16409-19691 GCF_001431845.1 Calidris pugnax | reverse complement strand
AACCCCATTGCCCCCATCGACCCCATCGACCCCATTGACCCCATCAACTCTATGACCCTCATCGACCCCATTGATCCCATCAACCCCATTCATCCCATCAACCCCATTGACCCCGTTGACCCCATTGACCCCGTGACCCCCCCCTTGACCCCGGCAGGGCCTGGCGGAGGCGGTGGCAGCCGAGCGGCTGCTGCGGGATGGTCCCAACGAGCTCCGTCCCCCCAAGGGGACCCCCGAGTGCGTCAAGTTTGGACGGCAACTGGCCGGGGGTCTCCAGTGCCTGATGTGGGTCGCGGCCGCCATTTGTCTCATCGCCTACGGCGTGCAGGAGGGGGAGGGGGACCGCGGCAGCTCCGACAACGTACGCCCGGGTCCATCTGCGGTGGGGGGGGAGGACACCTGGGTCCATCATCTCAGAGGGAACATCTAGGTCCACCTTAAGGGGGGTGAAGACGTGGGTCCGTGGGTTGAGGAACATCTTGGTCCACCTGGAGGAACATCTGGGTCCATCTCAGGAGGGGACACGTGGCTCCTTGGGTTGGGAATAGCTGGGTCCATCATGGAGAGGACACTTGGGTCCATCTTGGGGGGGACATTTGGGTCCATCTCTGGGGGACACACCTAGACCCACATCTGGGACCATCCTGGGGGGCACCTGGAAGCCAGAGACCCTCAAGAGGTGGGATCTGGGAGGGGTTCCAGGCTGCTTAGAACCTTCTGGGGGAGGAGGAGGAGGAGCAGGACATCTGGGTCCCTCTTGGAGAGGGGAGGACCACCCGGACACCCGGGTCCCCACCCTGGGGGGGGGGGGCGCCCCCGGGCCCCCCCCCCGGGGGGGGGGGGGGCCTGATCTTGTCCCCACCCCCCCCCCCCAGCTCTACCTCGCCATCGCCCTCATCGCCGTCGTGGTGGTCACCGGCTGCTTCGGGTACTACCAGGAGTTCAAGAGCACCAACATCATCGCCAGCTTCAAGAACCTCGTCCCTCAGGTGGGACCATCTGGATTCTGGGGTTCCTTCCCTTCACCCCGGACATCTGGGTCCCCAACCAGGACATCTGGGTCCCCCCCCCTCACCCGGCTCCTCTTGTCCCCTCCCAGCAAGCCACGGTCATCCGAGAAGGTGACAAACTCCAGATCAACGCCAACGAGTTGGTGGTGGGGGACCTGGTGGAGATCAAAGGAGGGGACCGAGTCCCCGCCGACATTCGCATCATCTCGGCTCAGGGGTGTAAGGTGGGTCCTGGACCCCCTTTTTTGGGGGGGTTGGTGGGTGCCCAGACCCCCTCGGGGTGACCCGGTGGCCTCATCCCACCACCTCCAGGTGGACAACTCATCGTTGACGGGGGAGTCGGAGCCCCAGACGCGCTCCCCCGAGTGCACCCACGACTCGCCCCTGGAGACCCGCAACATCGCCTTCTTCTCCACCATGTGCCTGGAAGGTGGGTCCTCAACCCCACACCCCCCACACCCCCTCCCCCCAACAGCTGGGTGTCCCCCCCCCACAACCTTCTTGGCTTCTCCAGGGACGGCCGTGGGGCTGGTGATCAACACGGGGGACAGGACCATCATCGGCCGAATCGCCAGCTTGGCCTCGGGGGTGGAGAACGAGAAGACGCCCATCGCCATCGAGATCGAGCACTTCGTCGACATCATCGCCGGCCTCGCCATCTTCTTCGGGGCCACCTTCTTCGTGGTGGCCATGGTCATCGGTTACCCCTTCCTCCGGGCCATGGTCTTCTTCATGGCCATCGTGGTGGCTTACGTCCCCGAGGGGCTGCTGGCCACCGTCACGGTACGGTTTGGGGGCGTCATAGGCTTGGGGTGGGGTTGGAGCTCTAGGGCTGTGGGTCACGTGACAAAGGATGGGAGCTTTGGGAGACTTGAGGGTCTTCACGGGACTCACCTGGGACCCATGAGGTCCCCATCAAAAGCCACGGGTGCTGAAGACTTGAAGGTCTCCATGAGGGGCTTGAGGGTCTTCATGGAACCATGGGGCTCCCCTGGGACTCTTGAGGTCCCCATGGGTCCAACACACCCCAGAGGTCCCACATTGGTTCTGGTTCTCCCTACAGCTCCATGGGCATCAACCTCTTCCCTGGGGCTCCTCATGGTTCCAAAGCCACCTCAGAAGCTCCAGGAGGTCCCTAAGCATCCCATAGGGTGCCACAGGATCTCCCAGGGTTCCCTGGGATGCTGAGGGACCTCCCCACCTCCCCACCCCCCCAGGTTTGCCTCTCCTTGACGGCGAAGAGGTTGGCGAGGAAGAACTGCGTGGTGAAGAACCTGGAAGCCGTGGAGACCTTGGGCTCCACCTCGGTCATCTGCTCCGACAAGACGGGGACCCTCACCCAGAACCGCATGACGGTGGCCCACCTCTGGTTCGACAACCAGATCCACACGGCCGACACCACCGAGGACCAATCGGGTGAGCCCGGATGCGCCCCCGCCCCATATCTGCCCCATATCTGCCCCTCCCCAACCTGGGTCCCTCGGAGGTGACCCCCCAAATTGGTCCCACCACCCCCAAGGTCAGAGCTTCGACCAATCGTCGGAGACGTGGACCATGTTGAGCCGCGTCGTCACCCTCTGCAACCGGGCCCAGTTCAAGCCGGGGCAGGACGACGTCCCCGTGGCCAAGGTGGGGGGCGCCCTATGGGGCCACGGGACATCTAGGGGGCTCTATGTGGGGCTGGGAGGGGTAGAGAAGGACCAGGACCCATAGAGAGGTCCCCTGTGGGGCTGGGAGGGATGTCTAGGGAGCAGAACCCCTAGAGGAGGCATCTAGGACCTCCGTGGGCGTCCTCCATGGGGCTGGGAGGGTCCAACAGGGGCCAGGACCTGCCCCATAGGGGCCCTATGGGGGTGGGGGTGGTGGGGTGGGAGGTGGGAGGTCACCCCGTTTCAGCCCCTCCCCCCTCCCCCCGGCAGCGTGACGTCATCGGCGACGCCTCGGAGACGGCGCTGCTGAAGTTCGCGGAGGTGACGGTGGGGCCGGTGACGGAGGCGCGAGGCCGGTTCCCCAAAGTGGCCGAACTGCCCTTCAACTCCACCAACAAGTTCCAGGTAGGGGCGCCCAAGGGTTCGGGGCGGGGGGGGGACACCCCCATGTAACCGAGAAAGGGGGACCCGAGGTGTCCAAGAGGGACCTTGAGGTTCAGGAAGAACCTCGAGGTTCCTGAAGGACCTCAAGGTTCATGAAGGACCTGAGTGTCCAAGGGGACCCAGGTGCCCAAGAGGGACCTTGAGGTTCATGAAGGACCTTGAGGTTGAGGAGAGACCCC
>NW_015091616.1:12939-14856 GCF_001431845.1 Calidris pugnax | reverse complement strand
AACCTCGAGGTTCATGAGGGACCTCAAGGTTCATGAAGGACCTCAGGTGTCCAAGGAGGACTCAAGTGTCCAAGGGGACCCAGATGTTCCTGAGGGACCTTGAGGTTTGTGAAGGAACCCAGTTGTCCAAGGGGGACCCAGGTGCCCAAGAGGGACCTTGAGGTTCAGGAAGAACCTCGAGGTTCATGAAGGACCTCAAGGTTCATGAGGGACCTGAGGTGTCCAAGGAGGACTCGAGTGTCCAAGGGGACCCAGATGTTCCTGAAGGACCTTGAGGTTGATGAGGGACCCCAAGTGCCCCAGGGGGACCCAGGTGCCCAAGAGGGACCTCGAGGTTCAGGAAGGACCTCAAGGTTCAGGAAGGACCTCAGGTGTCCAAGGAGGACTCAAGTGTTCAAGGGGACGCAGATGTTCCTGAGGGACCTTGAGGTTCATGAGGGAACACAGTTGTCCAAGGGGGACCCAGGTGCCCAAGAGGGACCTTGAGGCTCATGAAGGACCTCGAGGTTCATGAAGGACCTCAGGTGTCCAAGGAGGACACAAATGTCCAATGGAACCCAGATGGTCCTGAGGAACCTTGAGGTTCATGAGGAACCCCAAGTGCCCCAGGGGGACCCAGGTGCCCAAGAGGGACCTTGAGGTTCAGGAAGAACCTCGAGGTTCCTGAGGGACCTCAAGGTTCATGAGGGACCCCAAGTGCCCCAGGGGGACCCAGATGTTCCTAAGGAACCTTGAGGTTCATGAGGAATCCCAAGTGTCCCAGGGGGACACAGGTGCCCAAGAGGGACCTTGAGGTTCAGGAAGAACCTCGAGGTTCCTGAGGGACCTCAAGGTTCATGAAGGACCTGAGTGTCCAAGGGGACCCAGATGTTCCTAAGGAACCTTGAGGTTCATGAGGAATCCCAAGTGTCCCAGGGGGACACAGGTGCCCAAGAGGGACCTTGAGGTTCAGGAAGAACCTCGAGGTTCATGAAGGACCTCAAGGTTCATGAGGGACCCCAAGTGCCCCAGGGGGACCCAGGTGCCCAAGAGGGACCTTGAGGTTCAGGAAGAACCTCGAGGTTCATGAAGGACCTCAAGGTTCATGAGGGACCTGAGGTGTCCAAGGAGGACTCAAGTGTCCAAGGGGACCCAGATGTTCCTGAGGGACCTTGAGGTTTGTGAAGGAACCCAGTTGTCCAAGGGGGACCCAGGTGCCCAAGAGGGACCTTGAGGTTCAGGAAGAACCTCGAGGTTCATGAAGGACCTCAAGGTTCATGAAGGACCTGAGGTGTCCAAGGAGGACACGAGTGTCCAAGGGGACCCAGATGTTCCTGAGGAACCTTGAGGTTCATGAGGGAACCCAGTTGTCCAAGGGGGACCCAAGTGTCCAAGGGGGGGACACACAGGTCCAGGGAGGGACCCAGGTGTCCAAGAGGAACCTTGAGATTCGTGAAGGTCCTTGAGGTTCATGAAGAACCTCGAGGTTCATGAAGGACCCAAGTGTCCAAGGGGGACCTTGAGGTTTGTGAAGGACCTGAGGTGTCCAAGGAGGACCCGAGCGTCCAAAGAGGACCCAGGTGTCTAAGAGGGACCTAGATGTTTATGAGGGACCCAGATGTTCATGAAGAACCTCAAGTGTCCAAGGGGGACCCATGTGTCTGGAGAACACCCAGGCTCCTGAGAAGAACCCAGGGGTCCAGGGTGGAGCCCAGGCATCTGGGGGGGGACCCAGGTGTCCGGGTGGGACCCAGACATGGGGGTCTCTCTCCAGTTGTCGGTGCACGAGGCTGGAGAACGTCAACTGCTGGTGCTGAAAGGTGCCCCCGAGCGGGTGCTGGAGAGGTGCAGCACGGTCCTGCTGAAGGGACAGGAGTTGGCCCTGGACGCCCAATGGAGAGAGGCCTTCGAGGGGGCCTACGCCGAGCTGGGGGGGCG
>NW_015091616.1:9223-11345 GCF_001431845.1 Calidris pugnax | reverse complement strand
GGGGGGCCATGGGGGGACGTGGGGATGGGGGGACATCAAGGACATGGAAGGACATGGTGGGGACATGAGGTACGTGGGGATGGGGGGACATCAAGGACGTGGTGGGGACAGAGATGGGGAACATCAAGGACGTGGAAGGACGTGGTGGGGACATGAGGTACGTGGGGACGGGGGGACATCAAGACCACGGAGGGGACACTGGAGACCACAGGGGACCACGAGGACCCCCCTCAGGACCGTGGGGTGGCCCTCGGTGGGGTCACCCCACACGTGTCCCCCGTGTCCCCCAGGTGATCATGGTGACCGGGGACCACCCCATCACGGCCAAGGCCATCGCGGCCGCCGTCGGCATCATCTCCGAGGGCAGCGAGACCCCCGAGGAGGTGGCATCTCGGCTACGTGTGCCCCTGGAGAGGGTGGACCCCAGGTGGGACCCGGGTGTCGGGGAGGGGACCAAGGTGTCCAGGGGTGGAGGTGGCCACGACACCTTGGGTGGCCCGTGGTGGCAACCACAGCATCTTGGGTGGTCCTTGGTGGCAACCACAACCTCTTGGGTGGTCCATGGTGGCAACCACAACGTCTTGGGTGGTCCATGATGGCAACCACAACGTCTTGGGTGGTCCATGGTGGCAACCACAACGTCTTGGGTGGCCCGTGGTGGCAACCACGACACCTTGGGTGGACAATGGTGGCAACCACAACCTCTCAGGTGCCCTGTGGTGGCAACCTCAACCTCTTGGGTGCCCCATGGTGGCAACCACAACCTCTTGGGTGGTCCATGGTGGGGACCTCAACCTGTTGGGTGGTCCATGGTGGCAACCACAATGTCTTGGGTGGTCCATGGTGGCAACCACAACGTCTTGGGTGCCCCATAGTGGCAACCACAACGTCTTGGGTGGTCCATGGTGGCAACCACAACGTCTTGCGTGGCCCGTGGTGGCAACCACAGCATCTTGGGTGGTCCATGGTGGCAACCACAACCTCTTGGGTGGCCCGTGGTGGCAACCACAACCTCTTGGGTGGTCCTTGGTGGCAACCACAACCTCTTGGGTGGTTCTTGGTGGCAACCACGACACCTTGGGTGCCCCATGGTGGCAACCACAACGTCTTGGGTGGCCCGTGGTGGCAACCACAACGTCTTGGGTGGTCCATGATGGCAACCACAACGTGTTGGGTGGTCCGTGGTGGCAACCACAACGTCTTGGGTGGTCCATGATGGCAACCACAATGTCTTGGGTGGCCCGTGGTGGCAACCACAATGTCTTGGGTGCCCCATGGTGGCAACCACAACCTCTTGGGTGGTCCGTGGTGGCAACCACAACGTGTTGGGTGCCCCATGGTGGCAACCACAACCTCTTGGGTGGTCCTTGGTGGCAACCACAACGTCTTGGGTGGCCCGTGGTGGCAACCACAACGTCTTGGGTGGTCCATGATGGCAACCACAACCTCTTGGGTGGCCCATGGTGGCAACCACAACCTCTTGGGTGGCCCGTGGTGGAGGCAACCACGTCTTGGGTGGCCCGTGGTGGCAACCACAACGTCTTGGGTGGCCCATGGTGGGGACCTCAACCTTTTGGGTGGTCCTTGGTGGCAACCACGTCTTGGGTGCCCCATGGTGGCAACCACAACCTCTTGGGTGGCCCGTGGTGGTGGCAACCACGTCTTGGGTGGCCCGTGGTGGCAACCACAACGTCTTGGGTGGCCCATGGTGGGGACCTCAACCTTTTGGGTGGTCCTTGGTGGCAACCACGTCTTGGGTGCCCCATGGTGGCAACCACAACCTCTTGGGTGGTCCATGGTGGCAACCACGACACCTTGGGTGCCCCATGGTGGCAACCACAACCTCTTGGGTGGTTCTTGGTGGCAACCACGACACCTTGGGTGCCCCATGGTGGCAACCACAACCTCTTGGGTGGTTCTTGGTGGCAACCACGACACCTTGGGTGCCCCATGGTGGCAACCACAACCTCTTGGGTGGTTCTTGGTGGCAACCACGACACCTTGGGTGCCCCATGGTGGCAACCACAACCTCTTGGGTGGTTCTTGGTGGCAACCACGACACCTTGGGTGCCCCATGGTGGCAACCACAACGTCTTGGGTGGCCCGTGGTGGCAACCACAAC
>NW_015091616.1:4509-8707 GCF_001431845.1 Calidris pugnax | reverse complement strand
AGGTGCCACCACGATGGGGATGGGGATGTCTCCACCACGATGGGGATGGTCTTCATCTTCATCCCTCCAGTCCCCATGTCCCTGAGGTGCCACCATGATGGGGATGGGGATGTCTCCACCACAATGGTGATGGTCCTCATCTTCATCCTTCCTGTCCCCGTGTCCCCAAGGTGCCACCACGATGGGGATGGTCCCCAACCTCACCCTTCCAGTCCCCGTGTCCCCAAGGTGCCACCACGATGGGGATGTCTCCACCACGATGGTGATGGTCTTCATCTTCATCCCTCCAGTCCCCGTGTCCCCACGGTGCCACCACGATGGGGATGGGGATGTCTCCACCACAATGGTGATGGTCCTCATCTTCATCCTTCCTGTCCCCGTGTCCCCAAGGTGCCACCACGATGGGGATGGTCCCCAACCTCACCCTTCCAGTCCCCGTGTCCCCAAGGTGCCACCACGATGGGGATGTCTCCACCACGATGGTGATGGTCTTCATCTTCATCCCTCCAGTCCCCGTGTCCCCACGGTGCCACCACGATGGGGATGGGGATGTCCCCAAGGTGCCACCATGATGGGGATGGTCCCCAACCTCACCCTTCCAGTCCCTGTGTCCCCAAGGTGCCACCACGGTGGGGATAGGGATGTCCCCAAGGTGCCACCACGATGGGGATGTCCCCAAGGTGCCACCACAGTAGGGATGTCCCCAAGATGCCACAATGATGGGGATGGTCCCCAACTTCACCCCTCCAGTCCCCCTGTCCTCAAGGTGCCACCACGATGGGGATGGGGATGTCCCCGAGGTGCCACCACGATGGGGATGGTCCCCAACTTCACCCCTCCAGTCCCCGTGTCCCCGAGGTGCCACCACAATGGGGATAGGGACGTTCCCAAGGTGCCACCACGATGGGGATGGGGATGTCCCCACCATGATGGGGATGGCCCTCATCTTCATCCCTCCAGTCCCCATGTCCCCGAGGTGCCACCACGATGGGGATGAGGATGTCCCCAAGATGCCACCATGATGGGGATGGTCGCCATCTTCACCCCTCCAGTCCCCATGTCCCCAAGGTGCCACCATGATGGGGATGGCCTTCATCTTCATCCTTCCAGTCCTCATGTCCCCAAGGTGCCTCCACGATGAGGATGGGGATGTCCCCAAGATGCCACCATGATGGGGATGGTCCTCATCTTCATCCCTCCAGTCCCCGTGTCACCAAGGTGCCACCACGATGGGGATGAGGATGTCCCCAAGATGCCACCATGATGGGGATGGTCCTCATCTTCATCCCTCCAGTCCCCGTGTCACCAAGGTGCCACCACGATGGGGATGAGGATGTCCCCAAGATGCCACCATGATGGGGATGGTCCTCATCTTCATCCCTCCAGTCCCCGTGTCACCAAGGTGCCACCACGATGGGGATGAGGATGTCCCCAAGATGCCACCATGATGGGGATGGTCCTCATCTTCATCCCTCCAGTCCCCGTGTCACCAAGGTGCCACCACGATGGGGATGAGGATGTCCCCAAGATGCCACCATGATGGGGATGGTCCTCATCTTCATCCCTCCAGTCCCCATGTCCTCAAGGTGCCACCAATATGGGGATGGGGATGTCCCCGAGGTGCCACCACGATGGGGATGGGGATGTCCCCGAGGTGCCACCACAATGGTGATGGTGATGTCCCCAAGGTGCCACCATGACGGGGATGTCCCTGAGGTGCCACCACGATGGGGATGGTGATGTCCCCAAGGTGCCACCATGATAGTGATGTTCCCAAGGTGCCACCATGATGGCGATGGGGATGTCCCCAAGGTGCCACCACGATAGTGATGTCCCTGAGGTGCCACCACGATGGGGATGGTGATGTCCCTGAGGTGCCACCACGATGAGGATGTTCTCAAGGTGCCACCACGATGGGGATGGTGATGTCCCCACCACGATGATGATGATGATGGTCCCCACCCCCTCCCCCCCAGGGTGCCATCGTGGCGGTGACCGGGGACGGGGTGAACGACTCCCCGGCGCTGAAGAAGGCCGACATCGGGGTGGCCATGGGCATCGCCGGCTCCGACGCCGCCAAGAACGCGGCCGACATGATCCTCCTCGACGACAACTTCGCCTCCATCGTCACCGGCGTGGAGCAAGGTGGGGGGACACGGAGAAGGTGGGGGGGGTGACACCAGGTGACATCATCATCACCCCCACCCTCCCCACCTTCTCCAGGCCGCCTGATCTTCGACAACCTGAAGAAGTCCATCGCCTACACCTTGACCAAGAACATCCCCGAGTTGACCCCTTACCTCATCTACATCACGGCCAGCGTCCCCCTGCCCTTGGGCTGCATCACCATCCTCTTCATCGAGCTCTGCACCGACATCGTGAGTGTCCGGACGCCCGCGTGTCCCACCCCCCAACACCCAGACTGGTCCATCAACCGGTCCGTCAACTGGGGGTTGAGGTTCCTCAACTGCTCATTGACGTTCCTCAACCGGTTGTTGAGGTTCCTCAACCAGGAAGTGGGGCTCCTCCTATGGAGGTTGGGGTTCTTCATCCAGGCATCTGGGTGCCAGGGGCCTTCCTGGGTGCTGGGGTCGGTGCTGGGGTCCTTCCCGGATGCCTGGGTCCCCCCACACTTAAACTGGACCATCCACCAGTCCGTCAACTGGTCGTTGAGGTTCCTCACCCAGGAACCGGGGTTCTTCATCTGGAGGTTGAGGTTCTTCACCCAGACTTTGGGGTCCCTCACCCAGGCATCTGGGTGCCTCACTGGGATGTTGGGGTCCTTCCTGGGTGCTGGGGGTCCCTCCCAGACGTGAGGGTCCCTCATCCAGACACCTGGGTCCCCCCACACTCAAACTGGTCCATCCATCGGTCCATCAACTGGTTGGGGGGGAATGGGGGCGTGGCCAAGGAGGGGGGTGGAGGAACTTCTGGGTCTCCAAAGGAGGAGGGGACTCGGATGGTGGGGGCCCGGGTCCGTGGCCACCCGGCCACCATGGGGCTCCTCCTATGGAGGTTGGGGTTCTTCATCCAGGCATCTGGGTGCCAGGGGCCTTCCTGGGTGCTGGGGTCCCTCCTGGACACCTGGGTCCATCCACCAGTCCATCAACTGGTCGTTGAGGTTCCTCAACCAGGAACCGGTGTTCTTCATCTGGAGGTTGAGGTTCTTCACCCAGACTTTGGGGTCCCTCACCCAGACTTTGGGGTCCCTCCCCTGGACGTTGGGGTCCTTCCTGGGTGCTGGGGGTCCCTCCCTGGGATGTTGGGGTCCTTCCTGGGTGCTGGGGTCCCTCCTGGACACCTGGGTCCATCCACCAGTCCATCAACTGGTCGTTGAGGTTCCTCAACCAGGAACCGGTGTTCTTCATCTGGAGGTTGAGGTTCTTCACCCAGACTTTGGGGTCCCTCACCCAGACTTTGGGGTCCCTCACTGGGATGTTGGGGTCCTTCCTGGGTGCTGGTGTCTCACCTGGGTGCTGGGGTCCCTCACCTGGACACCTGGGTCCCCCCACACTCAAACTGGACCATCCACCAGCCCATCAACTGGTCGTTGAGGTTCCTCAACCAGGAACCGGGATTCTTCATATGGAGGTTGAGGTTCTTCACCCAGACTTTGGGGTCCCTCACTGGGATGTTGGGGTCCTTCCTGGGTGCTGGGGTCCTTCCCGGATGCCTGGGTCCCCCCACACTTAAACTGGACCATCCACCAGTCCGTCAACTGGTCGTTGAGGTTCCTCACCCAGGAACCGGGGTTCTTCATATGGAGGTTGAGGTTCTTCACCCAGATTTTGGGGTCCCTCACCCAGACTTTGGGGTCCCTCACTGGGATGTTGGGGTCCTTCCTGGGTGCTGGGGTCCCTCCTGGACACCTGGGTCCATCCACCAGTCCATCAACTGGTCGTTGAGGTTCCTCAACCAGGAACCGGTGTTCTTCATCTGGAGGTTGAGGTTCTTCACCCAGACTTTGAGGTCCCTCACTGGGATGTTGGGGTCCTTCCTGGGTGCTGGGGGTCCCTCCCGGACGTGGGGGTCCCTCACCCGCCCCCCTGTGTCCCCCAGTTCCCCTCGGTCTCCTTGGCCTACGAGCGGGCGGAGAGCGACATCATGCACCTGAAGCCCCGCAACCCCCGACGCGACCGATTGGTCAACGAGCCCTTGGCCGCCTACTCCTACTTCCAGATCGGTACCAGCGGGGGAG
>NW_015091616.1:0-4498 GCF_001431845.1 Calidris pugnax | reverse complement strand
GGGGGGGAATGGGGGCGTGGCCAAGGAGGGGGGTGGAGGAACTTCTGGGTCTCCAAAGGAGGAGGGGACTCGGATGGTGGGGGCCCGGGTCCGTGGCCACCCGGCCACCAAGGTGGCCACCTGGGTCCATGGGTCCTTGGCCACCTGGGTCCAGGGGTCCCTGGCCACCCAGGTCCATGGGTCTCTGGCCACCGAGGTCCTTGGCCACCAAAGTCCATGGGTCTCTGGCCACCTGGATGACTGGGTCCTTGGCCACCTGGGTTCAAGGGTCCCTGGCCACTTGGCCACCTGTGGTCCATGCTTCCTGGCCACTTGGCCACCTGGGTCCATGGCTTCCTGGTCACCTGGATGACTGGGTCCTTGACCACCTGGGGTCCATGGGTCCTTGACCACCTGGGGTCCATGGGTTCTTGGCCACCTGAGTCCATGGCTTCCTGGCCATGTGGCCACCTGGGGTCCATGGCTTCCTGGCCACCTGGGTCCATGGGTCCTTGGCCACCTGGGGTCCATGTGTCCCTGGCCATGTGGCCACCTCGGTCCATGGGTCCTTGGCCACTTGGCCACCTGGATCCATGGCTTCCTGGCCACTCAGGTCCATGGGTCCCTGGCCACTTGGATCCATGGTTTCCTGGCCACTTGGCCACCTGGGTCCATGGGTCCTTGGCCACCTGGGGTCCATGGGTTCCTGGCCACTTGGCCACCTGGATCCATGGCTTCCTGGCCACCTGGGGTCCATGGCTTCCTGGTCACTCAGATCCATGGGTCCATGGCTACCTGGGGTCCATGGGTCCTTGGCCACCTGGATCCATGGCTTCCTGGTCACCTGGGTCCATGGGTCCTTGGCCACCGGGGTCTAGGGGTCCTTGGCCGCCTGGGTCCATGGCTTCCTGGCCACCTGGGTCTAGGGGTCCTTGGGTCCCTGGCTACTTGGGGTCCATGGCTTCCTGGCCACGTGACCACCTGGATCCATGGCTTCCTGGCCACCTGGGTCCATGGCTTCCTGGCCACTCAGATCCATGGGTCCCTGGCTACCTGGGTGCATGTCTTCCTGGCCACTTGGCCACCTGGGGTCCATGGGTCCCTGGCCATGTGGCCACCTGGGGTCCACGGCTTCCTGGCCACTTGGCCACCTGGGTCCATGGCTTCCTGGCCACTCAGGTCCATGGGTCCCTGGCCACTTGGATCCATGGTTTCCTGGCCACTTGGCCACCTGGGTCCATGGGTCCTTGGCCACCTGGGGTCCATGGGTTCCTGGCCACTTGGCCACCTGGATCCATGGCTTCCTGGCCACTTGGGGTCCATGGGTCCTTGGCCACATGGCCACCTGGGGTCCATGGCTTCCTGGCCACCTGGGTCCATGGGTCCTTGGCCACATGGCCACCTGAGTCCATGGCTTCCTGGCCATGTGGCCACCTGAGGTCCATGGCTTCCTGGCCACCTGGATCTAGGGGTCCTTGGCCACCTGGGGTCCATGTGTCCCTGGCCATGTGGCCACCTCGGTCCATGGGTCCTTGGCCACTTGGCCACCTGGATCCATGGCTTCCTGGCCACTCAGGTCCATGGGTCCCTGGCCACTTGGATCCATGGTTTCCTGGCCACTTGGCCACCTGGGTCCATGGCTTCCTGGTCACCTGGATGACTGGGTCCTTGACCACCTGGGGTCCATGGGTCCTTGACCACCTGGGGTCCATGGGTTCTTGGCCACCTGAGTCCATGGCTTCCTGGCCATGTGGCCACCTGGGGTCCATGGCTTCCTGGCCACCTGGGTCCATGGGTCCTTGGCCACCTGGGGTCCATGTGTCCCTGGCCATGTGGCCACCTCGGTCCATGGGTCCTTGGCCACTTGGCCACCTGGATCCATGGCTTCCTGGCCACTCAGGTCCATGGGTCCCTGGCCACTTGGATCCATGGTTTCCTGGCCACTTGGCCACCTGGGTCCATGGGTCCTTGGCCACCTGGATCCATGGCTTCCTGGCCACCTGGGTCCATGGGTCCTTGGCCACCGGGGTCTAGGGGTCCTTGGCCGCCTGGGTCCATGGCTTCCTGGCCACCTGGGTCTAGGGGTCCTTGGGTCCCTGGCTACTTGGGGTCCATGGCTTCCTGGCCACGTGACCACCTGGATCCATGGCTTCCTGGCCACCTGGGTCCATGGCTTCCTGGCCACTCAGATCCATGGGTCCCTGGCTACCTGGGTGCATGTCTTCCTGGCCACTTGGCCACCTGGGGTCCATGGGTCCCTGGCCATGTGGCCACCTGGGGTCCATGGCTTCCTGGCTATGTGGCCACCTGGGGTCCACGGCTTCCTGGCCACTTGGCCACCTGGGTCCATGGCTTCTTGGCCACTTGCCTTGGCCACCTGGGTTCAAGGGTCCCTGGCCACTTGGCCACCTGTGGTCCATGCTTCCTGGCCACTTGGCCACCTGGGTCCATGGCTTCCTGGTCACCTGGATGACTGGGTCCTTGACCACCTGGGGTCCATGGGTCCTTGACCACCTGGGGTCCATGGGTTCTTGGCCACCTGAGTCCATGGCTTCCTGGCCATGTGGCCACCTGGGGTCCATGGCTTCCTGGCCACCTGGGTCCATGGGTCCTTGGCCACCTGGGGTCCATGTGTCCCTGGCCATGTGGCCACCTCGGTCCATGGGTCCTTGGCCACTTGGCCACCTGGATCCATGGCTTCCTGGCCACTCAGGTCCATGGGTCCCTGGCCACTTGGATCCATGGTTTCCTGGCCACTTGGCCACCTGGGTCCATGGGTCCTTGGCCACCTGGATCCATGGCTTCCTGGCCACCTGGGTCCATGGGTCCTTGGCCACCGGGGTCTAGGGGTCCTTGGCCGCCTGGGTCCATGGCTTCCTGGCCACCTGGGTCTAGGGGTCCTTGGGTCCCTGGCTACTTGGGGTCCATGGCTTCCTGGCCACGTGACCACCTGGATCCATGGCTTCCTGGCCACCTGGGTCCATGGCTTCCTGGCCACTCAGATCCATGGGTCCCTGGCTACCTGGGTGCATGTGCCACCTCGGTCCATGGGTCCTTGGCCACTTGGCCACCTGGATCCATGGCTTCCTGGCCACTCAGGTCCATGGGTCCCTGGCCACTTGGATCCATGGTTTCCTGGCCACTTGGCCACCTGGGTCCATGGGTCCTTGGCCACCTGGGGTCCATGGGTTCCTGGCCACTTGGCCACCTGGATCCATGGCTTCCTGGCCACCTGGGGTCCATGGCTTCCTGGTCACTCAGATCCATGGGTCCATGGCTACCTGGGGTCCATGGGTCCTTGGCCACCTGGATCCATGGCTTCCTGGTCACCTGGGTCCATGGGTCCTTGGCCACCGGGGTCTAGGGGTCCTTGGCCGCCTGGGTCCATGGCTTCCTGGCCACCTGGGTCTAGGGGTCCTTGGGTCCCTGGCTACTTGGGGTCCATGGCTTCCTGGCCACGTGACCACCTGGATCCATGGCTTCCTGGCCACCTGGGTCCATGGCTTCCTGGCCACTCAGATCCATGGGTCCCTGGCTACCTGGGTGCATGTCTTCCTGGCCACTTGGCCACCTGGGGTCCATGGGTCCCTGGCCATGTGGCCACCTGGGGTCCACGGCTTCCTGGCCACTTGGCCACCTGGGTCCATGGCTTCTTGGCCACTTGGGGTCCATGGGTCCTTGGCCACATGGCCACCTCGGGTCCATGGCTTCCTGGCCACCTGGGTCCATGGGTCCTTGGCCACTTGGCCACCTGAGTCCATGGCTTCCTGGCCATGTGGCCACCTGGGGTCCATGGCTTCCTGGCCACTTGGGGTCCCTGGTCACTTGGCCACCTGGGTTGATGGGTCCCTGGCCACTTGGGGTCCATGTGTTCCTGGCCACGTGGCCACCTGGGGTCCATGGCTTCCTGGCCACCTGGGGTCCATGGGTCCTCTTCCTGGCCACTTGGCCACCTGGGTCCATGGCTTCTTGGCCACTTGGGGTCCATGGGTCCTTGGCCACATGGCCACCTGGGGTCCATGGCTTCCTGGCCACCTGGGTCCATGGGTCCTTGGCCACTTGGCCACTTGGATCCATGGCTTCCTGGCCACTTGGCCAACTGGGTCCATGGGTTCCTGGCCACCTGGATCTAGGGGTCCTTGGCCACCTGGGGTCCATGTGTCCCTGGCCACGTGGCCACCTGGGTCCATGGCTTCGTGGCCACCTGGGGTCCATGTGTCCCTGGCCACGTGGCCACCCGGGTGCCCCCCCCGTAGGTGCCATCCAGTCCTTCGCCGGCTTCACCGACTACTTCGTGGCCATGGCCCAGGAGGGCTGGTGGCCCCTGCTCTGCCTGGGGCTGCGCCCGCGCTGGGAGGACACGCACGAGCAGGAGCTGCAGGACAGCTACGGCCAGCAATGGGTAACCCCACAGACCCTATACACCCTATAGACCCCCCTATAGCCCCCCTATAGCCCCCTAAAGCGCCCTATAGCCCCCTACAGCCCCTATATCCCCCTATATCCCCCTATAGCCCCC
>NW_015091615.1:33404-34378 GCF_001431845.1 Calidris pugnax | reverse complement strand
GATGGGGGTATCGGTCCACGCGTGTGCCCGGGGAGGGATCATACATGTGCCCAGGCACCAGAACACGCGTGTGTCGGTGTGTTTGTACACGCGTGTGCCCAGGGATCAGGGTATCAGTCCACGTGTGTGCCCAGGGAGGGATCATGCATGTGCCCAGGCACCAGAACACGTGTGTGCTTGTGTGTCGGTGTGTTTGTACACGCGTGTGTCCAGGGAGGGATCATGCATGTGCCCAGGCACCAGAACACGCGTGTGCCCGTGTGTCGGTGTGTTTGTACACACGTGTGCCCAGGGATGGGGGTATCGGTCCACGCGTGTGCCCAGGGAGGGATCACGCATGTGCCCAGGCACCAGAACACACGTGTGCTCGTGTGTTGGTGTGTTTGTACACGCATGTACAGGGATCAGGGTATCAGTGCACACGTGTGCCCCAGGATCATGGTATCGGTGCGTGCGTGTGTCAGGGATCGGTGCACAGGTGTGTTGAGGGAGGGTGCACACGTGTGCCAGGGCAGCAGAGCACACGCGTGCCCAGGTGTCGGTGTGTTTGTGCTCATACTGGTGCGTGAGTGTGCGCAGGGATCGGGGGATCGGTGCACACGTGTGCGGGGCGACTGCACAAGCGTGTTCAGGGAGGGTGCACGTGTGTGCCCGGCTGCCAGAGCACGCGTGTGCCCGTGTGTTTGTGCTTGTGCACAGGTGTGCCTGAGGAGCGCAGCATCGGTGCACACGTGTGTGCCTGAGGGTTGGATGGGTGCACACGCGTGTGCCTGAGGGTTGGATCAGTGCACACACGTGTGCCTGAGGGTTGGATGGGTGCACACACGTGTGTGCGCAGGGGTTGGCACAGGAGCGTGTGCAGGGAGGGTGCTGGGACAGCAGAACACGCGTGTGGGGGTGTGCTGGGGCTCGTGTGCTTGTGCACGCGTGTGACCAGGTGTGTGTGTGCGGGTGCAGGGAGGGAGCAGGGAGGG
>NW_015091615.1:27307-29795 GCF_001431845.1 Calidris pugnax | reverse complement strand
CCGGGGGGCGCTAGAGCACTCCCGGGGGGCACTAGCCCACTCCCGGGGGTCGCTAGCCCACTCCTTGCCCCTGGGCCCCGAGGCCATCGTCAACTTGCCGGTGGAGGACTTCAAGGCGGCGCTGGGGAGGGCCCGTCTGTCGGGCCCCGAGGTGGCCCTGGCCAGGGACATCCGGCGTCGGGGCAAGAACAAAGTGGCCGCCCAAAAATGCCGCCGCCGCAAACTGGAAGCCCTGGCGGGGCTGCGGGAGGAACTGGGCAGACTGGGCCGGGAGAGGGAGAGGCTGCTGCGGGCGCGGGGCCAGGCCGAGGCGGCCCTGGGGACCCTGCGCAGGGACCTGGCCGCCGTCACCGCCCAGGTGCTGGGGGCTCTCAAGGAGGGGGGTGGGCACCCGCTGCCCCCCGAGCTGCGCCCCGGGGGGGACGCGGGGGACACAGGGGGCTCGGGGGGCCATTCTGTGCCCCACAGCACCCATGGGTGACACCTGGACCCCATGGGGACCCTTGGGTTCTCAGGGTGCCGTTCTGTACCCCACAGCACCCATGGGTGACACCTAGATCCCATGGCCCTGCGCAGGGACCTGGCCGCCGTCACCGCCCAGGTGCTGGGGGCTCTCAAGGAGGGGGGTGGGCACCCGCTGCCCCCCGAGCTGCGCCCCGGGGGGGACGCGGGGGACACAGGGGGCTCGGGGGGCCATTCTGTGCCCCACAGCACCCATGGGTGAGCCCTGCACCCCGTGCAGCACCCATGGGTGACACCTAGACCCCAAAGGGAGCAGGGGGACCCCTGGGTGCTCAGGGTGCCATTCTGTACCCCACAGCACCCATGGGTGACACCTCGACCCCACGGGGACCCTTGGGTTCTCAGGGAGCTATTCTGTACCCCACAGCACCCATGGGTGAGTCCTGTACCCCACAGCACCCATGGGTGACACCTAGATCCCATGGGAACCTTTGGGTGCTCAGGGTGCCATCTTGCACCCCATAGAGCCCCACAGCACCCATGGGTGACAACTGGACCCCAAGGGGAGCAGGGGGACCCTTGGGTGCTCAGGGTGTAATTCTGTACCCCACAGCACCCACGGGTGAGCCCTAGACCCCATGGGGACCCTTGGGTGCTCAGGGTGCCATCTTGCACCCCATAGAGCCCCACAGCACCCATGGGTGACCCCTAGACCCCAAGGGGAGCAGGGGGACCCTTGAGTGCTCAGGGTGCCATTCTGTACCCCACAGCACCCATGGGTGACCCCTAGACCCCACGGGGACCCTTGGGTTCTCAGGGAGCTATTCTGTGCCCCACAGCACCCATGGGTGAGTCCTGCACCCCACAGCACCCATGGGTGACACCTAGATCCCATAGGGACCCTTGGGTTCTCAGGGTGCCATTCTGTACCCCACAGAGCGCCACAGCACCCATGGGTGACCCCTGCACCCCAAAGGGAAAAGAGGGACCCGTGGGTGCTCAGGGTGCCATTCTGTACTCCACAGCACCCATGGGCGAGCCCTGCACCCCACAGAGCCCCACAGCACCCATGGGTGACCCCTAGACCCCATAGGGACCCTTGGGTTCTAAGGGTGCCATTCTGTACCCCACAGCACCCATGGGTGACCCCTGCACCCCACAGAGCCCCACAGCACCCATGCGTGATGTCTGCATCTCACAGCACCCATGGGTGACCACTGCACTCCAAGGGGAATAACGGAGCCCTTGAGTGTCCATGGTGCCACCCTGCACCCCACAGCACCCATGGGTGACCCCTAGACCCCAAGGGGAGCAGGGGGACCCTTGGGTGCTCAGGGTACTATTCTGCACCCCACAGCACCCATAGGTGACCCCTGTACCCCAAAGGGAGAAGGTGGGCCTTTGGGTGTCCATGGTGCCACCCTGCACCCCACAGCACCCATGGGTGCCACCCTGCACCCTAAAGGGGATCAGGGAGGGTTTGGCTGCTCCGGCTGCCATCCTGCACCCCCAAAAAGCCCAAGGGCACCCATGGGTGATGTCTGCACCCCACGAGGAGCAGTGGGGCCCTTGGGTGCCATCCTGTACCCCCACAGCCCCATGGCACCCATGGGTGCCCCCAAAAGCCCAGGGGACCAGCCACGTGCCTGCAACGGGTCCTGCACCCCCCGGTGTCCCCAGTGTCCCCCCGTGCTGTGCATTGTCCCCCTGCCGCGGGTGACACCTTGGGGACACCCCGTCCATGTCACCCTGTAAATAGACAATAAACCACCCTGGAAGGGGCCGTCACCTCTGTCACCTCCTGTCACCCATCGCCCTGGGGTGACACGTCCCTGTCCCCTCCCCGTCCTTCTCTGTCCCCCCAGGGCCACGAGGTGTCCCCGTGTCACCTCCCCCCTTACTCCGGGGCCCCACAGCTGCCTGTCACCTCCTGTCCCTGTCACCCTTGGGTGACACCTTGTCCTCACTCTGAGGTCCCCCACCCTCGACCTCCTCCCACCTTCTCCCCCCTTCCCTGTCCCCCTCC
>NW_015091615.1:23949-27044 GCF_001431845.1 Calidris pugnax | reverse complement strand
CCCCACCCCTCTCCTGTCCCACCACCATCTTGTCCCCCATCTCTACCCAGTTTGTCCCCAGCCCCACCCTGTCCCATGGCTGCTCCGTCCTCTCATGTCCCCTCTGTCCCCACCCCTGTCCTCCCCCACGGCTGTTCCATCCTCTCTACTTGTCCCCTGTCCCCATCCCTGTCCCTTGTCCCCATCCCTGTCCTCTCCATCTCCATCCCCTTCCCATTCCTCCCTGTCCCAGTGCCACCCTGTCCCAGTGCCACCTTGTCCCCAGCCCCACCCTGTCCCATGGCTGCTCCGTTCTCTCATGTCCCCTCTGTCCCCACCCATCCCTGTCCCCTCCATCCCCATCCCCTCCCCATCCCTCCCCTGTCCCAGTGCCACCCTGTCCCAGTGCCACCTTGTCCCCAGCCCCACCCTGTCCCATGGCTGCTCCGTTCTCTCATGTCCCCTCTGTCCCCACCCATCCCTGTCCCCTCCATCCCCATCCCCTCCCCATCCCTCCCCTGTCCCAGTGCCACCCTGTCCCAGTGCCACCTTGTCCCCAGCCCCACCCTGTCCCATGGCTGCTCCGTTCTCTCATGTCCCCTCTGTCCCCACCCATCCCTGTCCCCTCCATCCCCATCCCCTCCCCATCCCTCCCCTGTCCCAGTGCCACCCTGTCCCAGTGCCACCTTGTCCCCAGCCCCACCCTGTCCCATGGCTGCTCCGTTCTCTCATGTCCCCTCTGTCCCCACCCATCCCTGTCCCCTCCATCCCCATCCCCTCCCCATCCCTCCCCTGTCCCAGTGCCACCCTGTCCCAGTGCCACCTTGTCCCCAGCCCCACCCTGTCCCATGGCTGCTCCGTTCTCTCATGTCCCCTCTGTCCCCACCCATCCCTGTCCCCTCCATCCCCATCCCCTCCCCATCCCTCCCCTGTCCCAGTGCCACCCTGTCCCAGTGCCACCTTGTCCCCAGCCCCACCCTGTCCCATGGCTGCTCCGTTCTCTCATGTCCCCTCTGTCCCCACCCATCCCTGTCCCCTCCATCCCCATCCCCTCCCCATCCCTCCCCTGTCCCAGTGCCACCCTGTCCCAGTGCCACCTTGTCCCCAGCCCCACCCTGTCCCATGGCTGCTCCGTTCTCTCATGTCCCCTCTGTCCCCACCCATCCCTGTCCCCTCCATCCCCATCCCCTCCCCATCCCTCCCCTGTCCCAGTGCCACCCTGTCCCAGTGCCACCTTGTCCCCAGCCCCACCCTGTCCCATGGCTGCTCCGTTCTCTCATGTCCCCTCTGTCCCCACCCATCCCTGTCCCCTCCATCCCCATCCCCTCCCCATCCCTCCCCTGTCCCAGTGCCACCCTGTCCCAGTGCCACCTTGTCCCCAGCCCCACCCTGTCCCATGGCTGCTCCGTTCTCTCATGTCCCCTCTGTCCCCACCCATCCCTGTCCCCTCCATCCCCATCCCCTCCCCATCCCTCCCCTGTCCCAGTGCCACCCTGTCCCAGTGCCACCTTGTCCCCAGCCCCACCCTGTCCCATGGCTGCTCCGTTCTCTCATGTCCCCTCTGTCCCCACCCATCCCTGTCCCCTCCATCCCCATCCCCTCCCCATCCCTCCCCTGTCCCAGTGCCACCCTGTCCCAGTGCCACCTTGTCCCCAGCCCCACCCTGTCCCATGGCTGCTCCGTTCTCTCATGTCCCCTCTGTCCCCACCCATCCCTGTCCCCTCCATCCCCATCCCCTCCCCATCCCTCCCCTGTCCCAGTGCCACCCTGTCCCAGTGCCACCTTGTCCCCAGCCCCACCCTGTCCCATGGCTGCTCCGTTCTCTCATGTCCCCTCTGTCCCCACCCATCCCTGTCCCCTCCATCCCCATCCCCTCCCCATCCCTCCCCTGTCCCAGTGCCACCCTGTCCCAGTGCCACCTTGTCCCCAGCCCCACCCTGTCCCATGGCTGCTCCGTTCTCTCATGTCCCCTCTGTCCCCACCCATCCCTGTCCCCTCCATCCCCATCCCCTCCCCATCCCTCCCCTGTCCCAGTGCCACCCTGTCCCAGTGCCACCTTGTCCCCAGCCCCACCCTGTCCCATGGCTGCTCCGTTCTCTCATGTCCCCTCTGTCCCCACCCATCCCTGTCCCCTCCATCCCCATCCCCTCCCCATCCCTCCCCTGTCCCAGTGCCACCCTGTCCCAGTGCCACCTTGTCCCCAGCCCCACCCTGTCCCATGGCTGCTCCGTTCTCTCATGTCCCCTCTGTCCCCACCCATCCCTGTCCCCTCCATCCCCATCCCCTCCCCATCCCTCCCCTGTCCCAGTGCCACCCTGTCCCAGTGCCACCTTGTCCCCAGCCCCACCCTGTCCCATGGCTGCTCCGTTCTCTCATGTCCCCTCTGTCCCCACCCATCCCTGTCCCCTCCATCCCCATCCCCTCCCCATCCCTCCCCTGTCCCAGTGCCACCCTGTCCCAGTGCCACCTTGTCCCCAGCCCCACCCTGTCCCCTCCACGGCTGCTCCATCCTCTCTACTTGTCCCCTGTCCCCATCCCTGTCCCTTGTCCCCATCCCTGTCCCTTCTGTCCCCATCCCTCTCCTGTCCCACCACCATCTTGTCCCCCATCTCTACCCAGTTTGTCCCCAGCCCCACCCTGTCCCATGGCTGCTCCGTCCTCTCATGTCCCCTCTGTCCCCACCCCTGTCCTCCCCCACGGCTGTTCCATCCTCTCTACTTGTCCCCTGTCCCCATCCCTGTCCCTTGTCCCCATCCCTGTCCTCTCCATCTCCATCCCCTTCCCATTCCTCCCTGTCCCAGTGCCACCCTGTCCCAGTGCCACCTTGTCCCCTCCACGGCTGCTCCATCCTCCATCTGTGTCCCTTGTCCCCATCCCTGTCCCTTCTGTCCCCACCCCTCTCCTTCCCAGTGCCATCTTTGTCCCCAGCCCCATCCTGTCCCCTCCACAGCTCCTCCATCCTCTCTACCTTTGTCCCCTCTGTCCCCACCCCTGTCCCCTCTGTCCCCATCCTGTCCTGTGCCACCCCGTCTGGGGGACAGATGGGCCCCATCTCCATCCTGTCCCCTCCATCTCCATCCCGTCCCCATCCCGGTGCCATCTTGTCCCCCAGCCCC
>NW_015091615.1:22541-23683 GCF_001431845.1 Calidris pugnax | reverse complement strand
ATTGCCCCCCTGCCGCGGGTGACCCCTTGGGGACCCCCCGTCCATGTCACCCTGTAAATAGACAATAAACCACCCTGGAAGGGGCCGTCACCTCTGTCACCTCCTGTCACCCATCGCCCTGGGGTGACACGTCCCTGTCCCCTCCCCGTCCTTCTCTGTCCCCCCAGGGCCACGAGGTGTCCCCGTGTCACCTCCCCCCTTACTCCGGGGCCCCACAGCTGCACCTCCCCCCTTACTCTGGGGCCCCACGGCTGCCTGTCACCTCCTGTCCCTGTCACCTCCTGTCCCTGTCACCCTTGGGTGACACCTTGTCCTCACTCTGAGGTCCCCCACCCTCGACCTCCTCCCACCTTCTCCCCCCTTCCCTGTCCCCCTCCTGTCCCCTCTGTCCTCACCCTGTCCCCTCCATCCCTGTCCCCCCCCCAGCCCTCTCCTGCTCTGCAGTGCCACCCTGTCCCCGGTCCCACCACCATCTTGTCCCCCATCTCCACCCCTTTTGTCCCCAGCCCCATCCTGTCCCCTCCACAGCTGCTCCATCCTCTATCATTGTCCCTTGTCCCCATCCCTGTCCCTTCTGTCCCCATCCCTCTCCTGTCCCACCACCATCTTGTCCCCCATCTCTACCCAGTTTGTCCCCAGCCCCACCCTGTCCCATGGCTGCTCCGTCCTCTCATGTCCCCTCTGTCCCCACCCCTGTCCTCCCCCACGGCTGTTCCATCCTCTCTACTTGTCCCCTGTCCCCATCCCTGTCCCTTGTCCCCATCCCTGTCCTCTCCATCTCCATCCCCTTCCCATTCCTCCCTGTCCCAGTGCCACCCTGTCCCAGTGCCACCTTGTCCCCTCCACGGCTGCTCCATCCTCCATCTGTGTCCCTTGTCCCCATCCCTGTCCCTTGTGTCCCCACCCCTCTCCTTCCCAGTGCCATCTTGTCCCCCATCTCTACCCCCTTTGTCCCCAGCCCCATCCTGTCCCCTCCACGGCTGCTCCGTCCTCTCCACCCATGTCCCCTCTGTCCCCACCCATCCCTGTCCCCTCCATCTCCATCCCTTCCCCATCCCTCTCCTGTCCCAGTGCCACCCTGTCCCCAGCCCCACCCTGTCCCCTCCACCTTTGCCTCCTGTTCTCCCGATGTCACACGCCCG
>NW_015091615.1:20614-21921 GCF_001431845.1 Calidris pugnax | reverse complement strand
TTAAGACTGTTACGCAAGAAAAGAAGCGCCCCTTGAGCACGATGCCATTGAGGGTTTCAAACCCTAAAATGGGGCGCCAGAGGCACCCGCTCTGCCCCTTGAGTGCAAGGAGGACCTCAAGACCTGAAACGTGTCTAAGACACAGCAGACAGACCACACAAACTACACAACAGACACCGACTGGAACTGCCCTGCCCGGCAAACGATGGCTTCGGGCTGAAGCGTAACCCACTGCCTCTATTTACCCAGAAGGGACTGCTCCGGGACAGCCCCCTGCCGCGCTCTGACTTTAAAACCCCTCCCTGTGACTCCCCACCCTGTACCTTCCCTCCCCCGAACAGTCTCCAGCGCCAGACCCTCAACTTAGCTTTCAGAGGGCCAGGGGTCCAAAGCCATCCTCCACAAGGAAAACCACAATTGCTCATCCGGATCAGTCCTGCACTCCCCAGGGTCCGCTTCATCCCCTGGATAAACAAAATACAAAGGCAAAGAAGGAACAAGCCATTCCACACACAACAATGAGCATCACACAAGGTCAACACGGACCTTTCTGGCCACATCCCCCTTCTCAGCGGCGCCGCGTCATTCTCCTCTCCCGCTCCGCATGGATTCCGGAGTTGGACTCATCAGCAGTCGCTCCTTGTGGTGCCTAAAAAGCCAAGCGACACAAAACCTCCATTGAGCGTACAAGAAGTCCCCAGCCCCGGGCGCCTCCTCTCGACTTCCCGGCTCACCTCGTCACTCATCCCGTTCCAAAGGCAGCCCCCACAGCGCCTGCAAAAATCAGAGAGAACCTCTTCACTGAGCCGCCACCTAATCCTCAGAGGCACCAAGCACCTCTTCTTTCTAATACCAGACAGCTGCAAAAGCCCTCCTACAATTGGCAACCTCATCCCCTCCTCCCGACCTCTCCCCAGCCCCGGTCCCTCCACTTAGCTTTTGCTCGGCTGGGGGAACAGATCCGTCCTCAACGTAAGACTCGTGACCCGCATCAGCTACCCGGTACCTTCCTGTAGTCGCTGGCGTCCTCGTCACCATCTGCAAGAAAAACACACAATGCACAAAACGGTGCCAGAAACCAGCATCGCACCCGTCAACGCCAACCCCATCCACCAGTCCCCCTCCTCCGGCTCCTCTCTCCCGCTAAGTTTGGGTTTCCTGTGGAATAAAACAAAATATCAAATTAATCCAACTGCCCCCCTCGCTTCAAACCAGATTTTAAGGTGTTTGGTGGCTTTTTGTGCCATTTATTTTTAATTTTTTTTTTCATTTATCTTTTTTTCATTTATTTTTCCAATTATTTCTAT
>NW_015091615.1:17964-19347 GCF_001431845.1 Calidris pugnax | reverse complement strand
TTAACTGGGAGACTGGAATCACCTGAGAAATCTGGGGGGTGTTTAACTGGGAGCCTGGAGTCATCCAAAAAATTTAGGGGGCCTTAACTGGGAGACTGGAGTCACCTGAGGAATTTGGGAGGGGGTTCACCTGAGAGCCTGGAGTCACCCGAGGAATCTGGGGGGCCTTAATTGGGAGACTGGAGTCACCCGAGGACTTTGGGAGGGGGTTCAACTGGGGAGACTGGAATCACCCCCTGAGAAATTTAGGGGGCCTTAACTGGGAGACTGGAATTACCCAAGGAATCTGGGGGGTGTTCAACTGGGAGACTGGAATCACCCAAGGAATTTGGGGGGTGTTCAACTGGGAGACTGGAATCACCCGAGGAATTTGGGGGGCGTTCAACTGAGAGCTTGGAGTCATCTGAGGAAATTCGGGAGGGGGTTCAACTGGGAGCCTGGAGTCACCCAAAAAATTTAAGGGGCCTTAACTGGGAGACTGAAATCACCCTAGGAAATTCAGGAGGGGGTTCAACTGGGAGACTGGAATCACCTGACAAATTTGGGAGGGGGTTAAACTGGGAGACTGGAGTCACCCAAGGAATCTGGGGGGCATTAACTGGGAGAATGGAATTACCTGATGAATTTAGGGGGTGTTTAACTGGAAGACTGGAATCACCCAAGAAATTTAGGGAGCATTAACTGGGAGACTGGAATTACCCAAGGAATTTGGGAGGGGGTTTAACTGGGAGCTTGGAGTCACCTGAGGAAACTCGGGAGGGGGTTCAACTGGGAGTCTGGAGTCACCCCAGAAATTAAGGGGGCCTTAACTGGGAGACTGGAATCACCCAAGGAATTTAGGGGGCCTTAACTGGGAGACTGGAGTCACCCAAGGAATTTGGGGTTGTTCAACTGAGAGACTGGAGTCACCCAAGGAATTTGGGAGGGGGTTTAACTGGGAGCTTGGAGTCACCTGAGGAAACTCGGGAGGGGGTTCAACTGGGAGTCTGGAGTCACCCCAGAAATTAAGGGGGCCTTAACTGGGAGACTGGAATCACCCAAGGAATTTAGGGGGCCTTAACTGGGAGACTGGAGTCACCCAAGGAACTGAGGAATTTGGGAGGGGGTTTAACTGGGAGCCCGGAGTCACCCCAGGGCCCAGAGGGGATTTTAGTGGGGGGTAAGGCTCTGACCTGTGCCGGCTTCAGAGAGGCCGTTCCGCACGGCCAGCGCGGGTCCCCGTGCGGGCCGTCGTCCTCCGCTGCCGCCCCCGAACCCCCCCCCGCCGTTGTTGTAGCCGTCGTAGGTGCTGCTGCCGCCGTAGCCCCGGTTGCCGCCGGAGTAGCGGGGGCGGCTGCCGCCGTAACCTGGGGGAGAGGAAGGAGGAGGGCGCTGAGGCGCGAG
>NW_015091615.1:15905-16819 GCF_001431845.1 Calidris pugnax | reverse complement strand
TTACTAACGATCTTGTCGACGGAGTCGTGGTCGTCGAAGGTGACGAAGGCGAAGCCCCTCTTCTTGCCGCTGCCGCGGTCCGTCATGATCTCGATGACCTCGATTTTGCCGTATTGGCCAAAATAGTCTCTCAAATGATGCTCCTCCGTGTCCTCCTTGATGCCGCCCACAAAGATCTTCTTGACTGTGAGGTGGGCGCCGGGCCGTTGGGAGTCCTGCCGGGATGGGAAAGGTGTGGGTCTGGGGTTGGGGCACCCCCATATTGTCTGTGTGTGTGTCCCCCCCCTCTTTTTTCCCCCCCCCTACCTCTCTGGACACGGCCCTCTTTGGTTCAACGACTCTGCCGTCCACTTTGTGCGGCCGGGCATTCATGGCAGCGTCCACTTCTTCCACCGAGGAGTACGTGACGAAGCCGAAGCCTCGCGAGCGTTTGGTGTTGGGGTCCCTCATCACCTTTTGGGGGGGAGGACAGACACAGAGACACATCAGGGCATGAAGCCCCCCCCAAAAAGCAGCACCCCCCTCCATGGGGAGGGAACTCCCTTCCCTCAGCTCCTCAACCCCTCGCAGCCACTTTCCTCGTTACCCGCGTCGTTGCACCCCAAAACCTATCAGAATTGGGGTCGCTGAGGGCTGGGACTTGTCACCCACCCCCCCGGGGAGGTGCTGGAGGTAGGGAGGAGGGTGCAGCAAGGGGTTTTTTTTTGGGGGGGGGCTCCTTACCACGCAGTCGGTCAGGGTCCCCCATTGCTCAAAGTGGCTGCGGAGACTCTCGTCTGTGGTTTCGAAGCTGAGGCCGCCGATGAAGAGCTTGCGGAGCTGCTCGGGCTCCTTCGGAGACTGTGGGGACACAAAAAGGGGGGGTTACGGGGGGGCTGCACACCCCTATCCCCCAGCTACAGAGACGCTCTGCC
>NW_015091615.1:13750-15498 GCF_001431845.1 Calidris pugnax | reverse complement strand
TCTCCCCCCCTCACCGGACCCACTGCACTCCATCATATCCAGCTTCAGCCCCACAGGGGGTTTGGGGGAGCCCCAGAACCTCCAAACCCTCTCTATGGGGCCTCCCTGCTCTCCTCCAGTCCCACAGGGGGGAACCAGGCCCCCCCAAGACCCCCAGTGCCAACCTGTGGGGCTGTGCAGGCCCCACGAGACCCTGGGGACCCCCACCTCCATTTATGGGTCTGACCAGACCCTGTGAGCCCCCACCCCCAAACTGTGGGGCTGCCTGTTCCTTCCCAGGACCCGAGACCCCCAATACCAATCTATGGGGTTATCCAGGCCCCAAAGGGACACTCAGACCCCCTTGTCCCCATCTGTGGGGCTGCCCTGACCCCAAAGGAAGCCTGAGCCCCCCCTCTGCCCAAATCTGTGGGGCTGCCCTGGCCTCAAGGAAGCCCTAAACCCTCCCAGACCCCATCTCTGGGGCTGCCCTGGCCCCAAAGGGACCCTGAGCACCCCAGACCCCATCTGTGGGGCTGACCAGGACCTAAATGGCCCCCCAAGCCCCCCCCAACCCATCTTTTGGGCTACCAATACCTTCCCCCAGACCCCATCTCTGAAAGAGACCCTTGAGCCCCCCTAGGCCTCATCTGTGGGGCTGCCCTGGCCCCTGAGTCACAACTTTGGCCCCATCTTTGGGGACACCCAGGACCTAAAATGTCCCTGAGCCCCCATCTTTGGGGCTACACAGGCCCAAAAGGGACCTTGAGCCCCCCTGTCCAGCCCACACCCCATCTGTGAGGCCACCAGGGCCCTGAGACCCCGGCCCCAGCTTTGGGGGCACCCAGGCCCCTGAGTGCTCCCCCATCCCCCCCAAGCCCCATCTTTGGGGGCACCCAAGCCCCCAGGCCCCATCTTTGAGGCCACCAGAGCCCTGAGCCCCCCTGGCCCCATCTTTGGGGGCACCCAGGCTCCCGAACCCCCATTTTTGGGGGCCACCCATGCCCCTGAGCCCCCCTCTCCCTCCCAAGCTGCATCTGAGAGACCACCAGGGCCCGGGGCACTTAGGCCCCTGAAGCCCCCCCCCACCCCATCTTTGGGGCCACCAGGGCCCTGAGCCCCCAGGGCCTATATTGGGGTGCACCCAGGGCCCTGAACCCCCAGGGCCCGTCTTTGGGGCCACCCAGGCCCCTGAACCCCCATCTTTGAGGGCACCAGGACCCTGAGCCCCCCCGGCCTCATCTTTGGGGGCCACCCAGGCCCCTGAACCCCCAGGCCCCATCTTTGAGGCCACCAGGACCCTGAGCCCCTGGCCTCATCTTTTGGGGCCACTCAGGCCCCTGAGCCCCCATCTTTGGGGGCACCCAGGCCCCCGAGCCCCCCCTCCCTCCCAAGCTGCATCTGAGAGACCACCAGGGCCCTGAGCCCCCATCTTTGGGGGCACCCAGGCCCCATGTTTGAGGCCACCAGACCCCTGAACCCCCAGGCCCCATCTTTGGGGGCACCCACACCCCTGAGGCTCCCCGCCCCCCCCGGCTGCATCTTTGAAGCCACCAGGGCCCCTGAAGCCCCAGGCCCCATCTTTGGGGCCACCCAGGCCCCTAAGCCCCCATGTTTTGGGGCCACCCAGGGCCCATCTTTGAGGCCACCAGGCCCCTGAACCCCCAGGGCCCATCTTTGGGGGCACCCAGGCCCCATGTTTGAGGCCACCAGACCCCTGAACCCCCAGGCCCCATCTTTGGGGGCACCCACACCCCTGAGGCTCCCCG
>NW_015091615.1:10237-12553 GCF_001431845.1 Calidris pugnax | reverse complement strand
GGGCGCCGCGCGCCCGCCGGCCAATGGGGAGAGGTGGCGCGCTCTTCGCCCCTCCCCCGCGGCCCGTTCCTCCGAGCAGCACCGGCACCGGGCACCGGCACCCGAGAGCCGCTACGGGCCGGGCCGAGCCAAAACGGCCGTTTTTTTGCCTCGAAACGGCACTTTTTGCCTGTAAAGGACCGCTTTTTGTCTCAGAACAGCACTTTTTTTCGCCTCAAAACGGCGCTTTTTGCCTCAAACCAGCACTTTGTGCCTCAAAACGGGGCTTTTTGCCTCAAAACGGGGGTCTTTTTGCCTCGAATCTCGCTTTTTACCTCAAACCAACACTTTTTACCTCAAACCGGCCCTTTCTGCCTCTATACGACATCTTTTTGCCTCAAAACGGTGCTTTTTGTTCCAGAACAGCACTTTTTTTTTACCTCCAAGCGGGGCTTTTTGCCTCAAAGCAGGGGTTTTTTGTCTGCAAATCTGCACCTATTATCTCAAATCACCACGTTTTACTTCAAAACGGCACTTTTTGCCTCAAAACTGGAGCTTTTTACCTCAAAAACAGCGCTTTTCTTTTGTTCCTCCCGGGCTCTCACCGCAGCTTTGGGGATGCGACGCCTCATCCCTTTTACACCCAAACTTCTTCCTTTAACACCCAAAACTGCTCCTTTTCCACCCAAAACCTCCCCTTTTCCACCCAAAAGTGCCCCTAGCGAATCCCACCAGTTTGGGCCTTCAGGGAAAGGGGGAGGACGAGGAATTTCCTGGCTCTGCCAGAGGGTTTTTTTAAGCTGAATTTTAAAAAGCCCGCTAAGCTCAAGGCTTAAAAACCCCAAATTTTGGCTGCGTGCCTTAAAACTTTGTTATTTTTTTAAAAACCTCTGGGGTTTTAACTTGGGCTTTGCTGTTATGCAGCAAATTCACCCCAAAACAGGGGGAGTGTGGGGTCTCCCCTTCTTTTTTCCTCCCCTCGATGGTTATTAATTCGCCTTTAAATCCCCTAAAAAATGAGGTGAGATTTTAATCGCGGCGTTATAAATTGGTAAGAAAACGGCGTTTTCCACCTAAACATTTCCCTGTGCCTAAATTCCCACCTTTTCTAGGGGTTTTAACCCAAATTCCTTTTCCCTGTGCCTAAATTCGGGGGTTTTAACCCAAACTCCATTTCTTTGTGCCTCAGTCCCCCCTGTTTTTAGGTGTTTTAACCCAAATTCAATTTCCCTGTGCCTAAATTACAGGTTTTATCCCAAATTCCATTTCTCTGTGCCTAAACCCTTGCCATTTTTAAGGCTTTTAACCCAAATTCCATTTCCCCTGTGCCCAAACTCTCACCGATTTTAGGGATTTTACCCCAAATTCCACTTCCCTGTCCCTAACCCCCCCACCATTTTTCAGAGTTTTAACCCTAATTCCGTTTCCCTCTGCCTAAATATTCACCGATTATAGGGATTTTAACCCCAATTCCATTTCCCTGTCCCTAAACCCCCCCACCGTTTTTCAGAGTTTTAACCCAAATTCCATTTCCCTCTGCCTAAACCCCTTGCCATTTTTTAAGGCTTTTACCCCAAATTCCATTTCCCTGGGCCTAAATCCCCACCGTTTTTAGGGGGTTCCACCCAAATTCCATTTCCCTGTGCCTAAAACCTTACCAATTTTAGGGACTTTAACCCAAATCCCATTTCCCTGTGCCTAAATCCCCACTGTTTTTAGGGGGCTCCACCCCAATTCTATTTCCCTCTGCCTAAATCCTCACCGATTTTCGGGTTTTTAACCCCAATTCAATTTCCCTCTGCCTAAATATTCACTGATTTTCAGGTTTTTAACCCCAATTCCATTTTCCTCTGCCCTAAACCCCTTGCCATTTTTTAAGGCTTTTAACCCAAATTCCATTTCCCCTGTGCCCGAACTCACCGATTTTTAGGGATTTACCCCAAATTCCATTTCCCTGTCCCTAAACTCCCACCGTTTTTTGGAATTTTACCCCAAATTCCGTCGGCAGGTGCCCCCCCCTTCCCCTCCACCTCCTCCTTCCCGGGGTTTGGGGGGTGGGGGGTGGCAGGGGGTCCCCTCTAACCCCTTCCCCCGTGTGTCCCCCCCCGTGTCCCCCCCCAGGAGCCGTGGGCGCTGCGCTATGGGCAAGAGGAGCAAGCGGGCAGCCGACAGCTCGTCCTCGGGAGACGAGGAAGAGTATGTGGTGGAGAAGGTGCTGGACCGGCGCGTGGTGAAGGGCCAGGCCGAGTACCTGCTCAAGTGGAAGGGCTTCTCCGAGTGAGTACCCACCCCGGGGGGGGTGACCCAAGGAAGGGGGGGGGGGATGGTGACGATGAT